>NW_026290456.1:0-7003 GCF_023373465.1 Oncorhynchus keta
GACGTGACAGAATCCCGCACCACCATGGAATCAGCAGGAGCAGCACCATCTCCTCTCCCATCGATGGAAGAGAGGGTCCTCCATCATACCAGCGTGCTTCACCGGATTGGTTCTGCTATGGACCAAATGATGGAGAGAATGGATCGATGGGAGAGGAGTCTCATCTCTAGCAACCCCTTCTCCAGCACCTCCTGTTTCTGCGACCACATCTGGCTCTGGGGCTCTTCGGCTGACACTACCACGGAGTTTGACGGATCGGAGGCTGGGTGCCAGGGTTTCCTCCTTCAGCTGGAACTATACCTGGCTACCGTGCGTCCTGCTCCCCTCTGGAGAGGAGAGCGTGTGCGCCTCGTCTCCTGCTTGACTGGGCGAGTCCTCGAGTGGGTCAACGCAGTGTGGAATGGTCCGGACTCGGCTAAGGATAATTACCCAGAGTTCGTCTCCCATGCTTCTTTTTGTGAAGAAGAAGGATGGAGGTCTGCGTCCGTGTATTGATTATAGAGGTCTAAATTCCATCACAGTGGGGTTTAGTTACCCACTACCTCTCATCGCTACGGCAATGGAATCATTTCACGGGGCGCGATTCTTCAAAACTGGACCTGAGAGCGCGTATAATCTGGTACGTATCCGGGAGGAGATGAGTGGAAAACCGCATTTAGTACTACTTCTGGTCATTATGAGTACTGCGTCATGCCATACGGGTTGAAGAATGCTCCAGCCGTTTTCCAATCCTTCGTAGATGAGATTCTCCGAGACCTGCTCGGGCAGGAGTGGTAGTGTACATTGATGACATCTTGATCTATTCTGCCACACGCGTGGAGCATGTGTCTCTGGTGCGTAAGGTACTTGGGCGACTACTGGAGCATGACCTGTATTGCAAGGCGGAGAAATGTGAGTTTTTCAAACAGTCCGTTTCCTTCCTGGGGTATCGTATTTCCACCTCCGGGGTGGTGATGGAGGATGATCGTTACAGCTGTGCGTAATTGGCCGACTCCGACCACGGTGAAAGAAGTGCAGCGGTTTAGGGTTTGCCAATTACTACCGGAGGTTTATCCGGGGTTTTGGTCAGGCGGCTGCTCCCATCACCTCACTGCTGAAGGGAGTACCGGTGCGCTTGAGCTGGTCAGCAGAGGCGGGCAGAGCTTTCAGTCGTCTGAAGGAGCTGTTCACCAATGCGCCCGTGTTGGCGCATCCGGACCCTTTTAGCGTTCATAGTGGAGGTGGATGCGTCCGAGGCTGGGGTTGGAGCCGTGCTGTCCCAACGCTCGGGGGTGCCATCCAAACTCCACCCGTGTGCTTTCTTTTCGAGCAAGCTCAGCCCAGCGGAGCGAAACTATGATGTGGGGACCGGGAGTTGTTAGCTGTAGTCAAAGCTCTGAAGGTGTGGAGACATTGGCTTGAGGGGGCTAAATACCCTTTTCTCATCTGGACTGACCATCGTAATCTCGAGTACATCCGGGCAGCTAAGAGACTAAATCCACGTCAGGCTAGATGGGCCATGTTTTTACTAGGTTCCAGTTTACCCTCACATATCGGCCAGGCTCCCAAAACACCAAAGCTGACGCACTGTCTCGCCTCTATGATACCGAGGAACAGTCAGTAGAGCTAACTCCCATCATTCCACCGTCATGTCTCGTGGCACCGGTGGTATGGGAGGTGGATGCTGAGATAGAGAGGGCCTCACAGTCAGAGCCGGCTCCTCCTAACTGTCCAGTAGGGACCATGTACGTGCCAAGGGTGGTCCGGGACAAGCTGATTAGGTGGGCTCATACTCTTCCCTCCTCGGGTCATCCTGGTATCAAGAGGACAGTGCAGAGTCTGAGAGGGAGATACTGGTGGCCCACACTGGCTAAAGACGTGAGATTTTATCCTCCTGCTCAGTGTGTGCTCAGAGCAAGGCTCCTCGGTACCTACCTAGAGGGGAAATTACAATCCCTCCCGTCCCACAACGGCCGTGGACACATTTATCGGTGGATTTTCTTACCGACCTTCCCCGTCCAAGGGAAGTACTACGATCCTGGTCGTTGTGGATCGGTTTTCTAAGTCCTGTCGTCTCATTCCGTTGCCCGGTCTTCCTACGGCCTGCAGACTGCTGAGGCTTTGTTTACCCATGTCTTCCGGCACTATGGGGTGCCTGAGGACATCGTCTCTGATCGGGTCCCCCAATTCACGTCCAGAGTGTGGAGGCGTTTATGGAGAGACTGGGGGTCTCGGTTAGCTTTAACCTCAGGTTTTCACCCGAGAGTAATGGGCAGGTGGAGCGCGTTAGCAGGATGTGGGCAGGGTTCTGCGGTCCTATTGTCGGGACCGGCCTGGTGAGTGGGCAAGGTATGTTCCATGGGCCTAAATAGCCCAGAACTCCTTACGCCACTCCTCTACTAACTTGTCTCCTTTTGAGTGTGTGTTAGGTTACCAGCCGGTCCTGGCTCTATGGCATCAGAGTCAGACCGAGGCTCCCTGCGGTGGAGGAATGGGTACAGCGCTCCAAGGACACCTGGAAAGCCGTTCAGGACTCATTACGGTTAGCGGGAGAACGGCAGAAGAGGAGCGCTGACCAGCACCGCAGTGAGACCCCGTGTTTGCACCGAGGGGGACAGGGTCTGGCTCTCGACCCGAACCTGTCTCTCCGCCTGCCCTGTCGGAAGCTGGGGCCGCAGTGTGGGGCCGTTCAAAGTCCTGAGGAGAATAAACGAGGTGTGTTATAGGTTACAACTTCCTAGGTATTACCGTATTAACCCCTCGTTTCATGTGTCTCTCCTCAGGCCGGTGGTGGCTGGTCCCCTGCAAGAAGGTGGTGTCTGAGGTCCCTCCGCCCCCTCTGGACATCGATGGGCCCCGGCGTATACAGTCCGAGCATTCTGGATTCGAGACGCCGGGTGGGGGGCATACAGTACCTCGTGGACTGGGAGGGGTACGGCCCGGAGGAGAGATGCTGGGTTCCGGTTCCCGGTTGGAGCGGCGGTCGCATTCGCACTTCGCTCTGCAGGTTGTATAACTTTTTCATTACATTTCATTATAGTACAACGGTTGATTTGTCTAATCTTAGCAATTCTTCTTAGCTAGCTACATAGCCGTCCTTGTATCAGAGATAATTGCATAATTATCGTATTTCGTCGCCCTAACGTAGCCTTCACTGCTATTCGCCCAGGAGCTAGCTAACGCTAGCCAACACACAGATTAGCATCACTGTAGTGCTATTCACTCAACTGTACGACTTGATTAGTTTACTGTTAGCTAGCTACATAATGTTAGCCATTCTTCTTAGCTAGCTACATAGCAGTCCTTGTATCCAGAGATAATTGCATAATTATCGTATTTACTTCGTCGCCTAACGTAGCCTTCACTGCTATTCGCCCAGGAGCTAGCACACAGATTAGCATCACTGTAGTGCTATTCACTCAACTGTACGACTTGATTAGTTCAGTGTTAGCTAGCTACATAGCTGTCTTTGTTTCCAAGATAATTGTGTAGTTTAGTGTGTGTAGCCTTGGAGTGATTATCTTAATTCACTGAGGTTCGCTAGCCAGCTATTGTCGTTCTTTTAACTCAACGTAACGTAAACAACACTGCTAGCTAGCCAGCTGGCCCCCAATAGCAGCACTGTAGAAATTATTCACTCAACGAACGACTTGATTAGTGTAGTGTCAACAACGCAGCTACTGCCAGCTAGCCTACTTTAGCAGTACTGTATCATTTTAATCATTTTAGTCAATAAGATTCTTGCTACGTAAGCTAACTTTGTGAACATTCGAGACGTGTAGTCCGCTTGTCATTCCAATTTCCTTGCATTAGCGTAGCCTTTTCTGTAGCCTGTCAACTATGTGTCTGTCTATCCCCTGTTCTCTCCTCTCTGCACAGACCATACAAGCGCTCCACACCGCGTACGCGACCACCTAACCTGGTGGTCCCAGCGCGTACGACCACGTGGAGTTCCAGGTCTCCGGTAGCCTCTGGAACTGCCAATCTGCGGCCAACAAGGCAGAGTTCATCTCAGCCTATGCCTCCCTCCAGTCCCTTGACTTCTTGGCACTGACGGAAACATGGATCACCACAGATAACACTGCTACTCCTACTGCTCTCTCCTCGTCCGCCCACGTGTTCCGCACACCCCGAGAGCTTCTGGTCAGCGGGGTGGTGGCACCGGGATCCTCATCTCTCCCAAGTGGTCTTTTCTCTTTCTTTACCCATCTGTCTATTGCCTCCTTTGAATTCCATGCTGTCACAGTTACCAGCCCTTTCAAGCTTAACATCCTTATCATTTATCGCCCTCCAGGTTCCCTTGGAGAGTTCATCAATGAGCTTGATGCCTGATAAGCTCCCTTTCCTGGCTCGCCACCTCTCACAGTTCTGGGCGACTTTAACCTCCCCACGTCTACCTTTGACTCATTCCTCTCTGCCTCCTTCTTTCCACTCCTCTCCTCTTTTGACCTCACCTCTCACCTTCCCCCTACTCACAAGGCAGGCAATACGCTTGACCTCATCTTTACTAGATGCTGTTCTTCCACTAACCTCATTGCAACTCCCCTCCAAGTCTCCGACCACTACCTTGTATCCTTTTCCCTCTCGCTCTCATCCAACACTTCCCCACTGCCCCTACTCGGATGGTATCGCGCCGTCCCAACCTTCGCTCTCTCTCCCCGCTACTCTCTCCTCTTCCATCCTATCTTCTCTTCCCTCTGCTCAAACTTTATCTCCTGATTCTGCCTCCTCAACCCTCCTCTCCTCCCTTACTGCATCCTTTGACTCCCTATGTCCCCTATCCTCCAGGCCGGCTCGGTCCTCCCTCCCGCTCCGTGGCTCGACGACTCATTGCGAGCTCACAGAACAGGGCTCCGGGCAGCCGAGCGGGAATGGAGGAAAATCTTCCGCCTCCCCTCGGACCTGGCATCCTTTCACTCCCTCCTCTCTACATTTTCCTCCTCTGTCTCTGCTGCTAAGCCACTTTCTACCATTCTAAGTTCCAAGCATCTGCCTCTAACCCTAGGAAGCTCTTTGCCACCTTCTCCTCCCTCCTGAATCCTCCCCCCCCCTCCCTCCTCCCTCTCTGCAGATGACTTCGTCAACCATTTTGAAAAAGTAGAAGGTCGATGACATCCGATCCTCGTTTGCTAAGTCAAACGACACCGCTGGTTCTGCTCACACTGCCCTACACCTATGCTCTGACCTCTTTCTCCCCTCTCTCCAGATGAAATCCCGTCTTGTGACGGCCGGCCGCCCAACAACCTGCCCGCTTGACCCTATCCCCTCCTCTTCTCCAGACCATTTCCGGAGACCTTCTCCTTACCTCACCCCTCGCTCATCAACTCATCCCTGACCGCTGGCTACGTCCCTCCCGTCTTCAAGAGTTTAGAGTTGCACCCTCTTCTGAAAAAACCTACACTCGATCCCTCCGATGTCAACAACTACAGACCAGTATCCTTTCTCTTTTTCTCCAAAACTCTTGAGCGTGCCGTCCTTGGCCAGCTCTACCGCTATCTCTCTCAGAATGACCTTCTTGATCCAAACCAGTCAGGTTTCAAGACTAGTCATTCAACTGAGACTGCTCTTCTCTGTATCACGGAGGCGCTCACTTTTCTAAATGCTGCTCTCCTCTGCTCTCATCCTTCTAGACCTATCGGCTGCCTTCGATACTGTGAACCATCAGATCCTCCTCCCTCCCACCCTCTCCGAGTTGGGCATCTCCGGCATGTTGCCCACGCTAGTTGCGCCCTACCTGACAGGTCGCTCCTACCAGGTGGCGTGGCGAGAATCTGTCTCCTCACCACGCGCTCTCACCACTGGTGTCCCCAGGGCTCTGTTCTAGGCCCTCTCTTATTCTCGCTATACACCAAGTCACTTGGCTCTGTCATAACCTCACATGGTCTCTCCTATCATTGCTATGCAGACTGACACACAATTAATCTTCTCCTCTTCTGATGACCAGGTGGCGATCGCATCTCTGCATGTCTGGCAGACATATCAGTGTGGATGACGGATCACCACCTCAAGCTGAACCTCAGCAAGACGAGCTCCTCTTCCTCCGGGAAGGACTCAGCGTTCCATGATCTCGCCATCACGGGTTGACAAATCGTGTGTCCTCCTCCCAGAGCGCTAAGAACCTTGGCGTGATCCTGACAACACCCTGACGTTCTCAACTAACATCAAGGCGGTGTCCCGTTCCTGTAGGTTCATGCTCTACAACATCCCAGAGTACGACCCTGCTCACACAGGAAGCGGCGCAGTCCTAATCCAGGCACTTGTCATCTCCGATCTTGATTACTGCAACTCGCTGTTGGCTGGGCTCCCTGCCTGTGCCATTAAACCCCTACAACTCATCCAGAACGCCGCCCAGCCCGTCTGGTGTTCAACCTTCCCAAGTTCTCTCACGCCACCCCCGCTCCTCCGCTCTCTCCACTGGCTTCCAGCCAGCTTCGCATCCTTCTCAAGACCATGGTGCTCGCCACGGAGCTTTGTGAGGGGAACGGCACCTCAGTACCTCCAGGCTCTGATCAGGCCCTACACCCAAACAAGGGCACTGCGCTCATCCACCTCTGGCCTGCTCGCCTCCCTACCACTGAGGAAGTACAGTTCCCGCTCAGCCCAGTCAAAACTGTTCGCTGCTCTGGCCCCCAATGGTGGAACAAACTCCCTCACGACGCCAGGACAGCGGAGTCAATCACCACCTTCCGGAGACACCTGAAACCCCACCTCTTCAAGGAATACCTAGGATAGGGTAAGTAAGGGTAGGTAATCCTTCTCCCCCAACAAGATTTAGATGCAGTGGCTGTTCCACTGGTTGTCATAAGGTGTATGCACCACTTGTAAGTCGCTCTGGATAAGAGCGTCTGCTAAATGACTTAAATGTAAAATGTAAATGTAAATGTTCCGGTGAGGGACATTTTGGACCCTTCTCCTGATAGAATTCCGCCTCCACACGGACGCCCAGCACCTGCGTCCTCCGGGTCGTCCTCGAGACGGTGGGCGACACTGCTGCGGGAGCCGCGCGTCAGGGGGAGGTACTGTC
>NW_026290457.1:0-5180 GCF_023373465.1 Oncorhynchus keta
TTGTTGAAAGGTGGCATCTTATGTCAGTGCCACATGAAAGTCACTGAGCACTTCATTAAGGCCATTCTACTGCCAATGTTTTCTATGGAGATTGCATTGCTGTGTAATATATATACACTTGTCAGCAACGGATGTGGCTGAAATATCCAAACCCACTAATTTAAAGGGTGTCCGCATACCTTTGTATATACAGTGGGGCAAAAAGTATTTAGTCAGTCACCAATTGTGCAAGTTCTCCCACTTAAAAAGATAAGAGAGGCCTGTAATTTTCATCATAGGTACACTTCAACTATGACAGACAAAATGAGAAAAAAATCCAGAAAATCACATTGTAGGAATTTTAATGAATTTATTTGCAAATTATGGTGGTAAATAAGTATTTGGTCGCCTACAAACAAGCAGATTTCTGGCTCTCATAGACCTGTAACTTCTTCTGTAAGAGGCTCCTCTGTCCTCCAATCATTACCTGTATTAATGGCACCTGTTTGAACTTGTTATCAGTGTAAAAGACACCTGTCCACAACCTCAAACTGTCACACTCCAAACGCCACTATGGCCAAGACTAAAGAGCTGTCAAAGAACACCAGAAACAAAATTGTAGACCTGCACCAGGCTGGGAAGACTGAATCTGCAATAGGTAAGCAGCTTGGTTTGAAGAAATCCACTGTGGGAGCAATTATTAGGAAATGGAAGACATCAAATACCACTGATAATCTCCCTCGATCTGGGGCTCCACGCAAGATCTCACCCCGTGGGGTCAAAATGATCACAAAAGCGGCGAGCAAAAATTCCAGAACCACACGGGGGACCTAGTGAATGACCTGCAGAGAGCTGGGACCAAAGTAACAAAGCCTACCATCAGTAACACACTACGCTGCCAGGAACTCAAATCCTGCAGTGCCAGACGTGTCCCCTGCTTAAGCCAGTACATGTCCAGGCCCATCTGAAGTTTGCTAGAGAGCATTTGGATGATCCAGAAGAAGATTGGGAGAATGTCATATGATCAGATGAAACCAAAATATAACTTTTTGGTAAAAATTCAACTCGTCGTGTTTGGAGGACAAAGAATGCTGAGTTGCATCCAAAGAACACCATACCTACTGTGAAGCATGGGGGTGGAAACATCATGCTTTGGGGCTGTTTTTCTGCAAAGGGACCAGGACGACTGATCCGTGTAAAGGAAAGAATAAATGGGGCCATGTATCGTGAGATTTTGAGTGAAAACCTCCATCCATCAGCAAGGGCATTGAAGATGAAACGTGGCTGGGTCTTTCAGCATGACAATGATCCCAAACACACCGCCTGGGCAAAGAAGGAGTGGCTTCGTAAGAAGCATTTCAAGGTCCTGGAGTGGCCTAGAAAATCCCCATAGAAAATCTTTGGAGGGAGTTGAAAGTACCTGTTGCCCAGCAACAGCCCCAAAACAACAGCAACAGCCCCAAAACATCACTGCTCTAGAGGAGATGTGCATGGAGCAATGGGCCAAAATACCAGCAACAGTGTGTGAAGACCTTGTGAAGACTTACAGAAAACGTTTGACCTCTGTCATTGCCAACAAAGGGTATATAACAAAGTATTGAGATAAACTTTTATTTTTGAACAAATACTCATTTTCTACCATAATTTGCAAATAACTACAAATAACTACAATGTGATTTTCAGGATTTTTTTTCTCCATTTTGTCTGTCATAGTTGAGATGTACCTATGATGAACATTACAGGCCTCTCTCATCTTTTTAAGTGGGAGAACTTGCACAATTGGTGGCTGACTAAATACTTTTTTGCCCCACTGTATATTATATCTGCCTCATGTGTACACAGGCTTTGAATTAACCTAACCTTGTCTGTTCTTGCTGAAGTTGGACTGTATTCTGTATATGGCCTGGATTCGTCTAGTGTTTTTTTTTTCAAGGTCGGTGAGAACTCTCAACAGTAAAGGGAAGCAAAATCACTCTAACGTAAAGGTCATGATACGATGGTAATGAGCAAGTCCAATAAATAGTGAATAAACACATCTCACAATACTCATTATGTATGATGGGAGGTGGTATTTCAGAACATTAGTATTCCTATACAGACTTGCCTTGGGTGCCGAAAGCCAAGGCAGTCATTTGTACTTTATCCGTAACCTTTTATTCATGCAAAGAAAAAAAGTACACAGCTTATGTTAATTGTGTAAGCCACTTTCAGATCCTGTATCTTGTCAGTGGTGCATTCTTTGACCTTTTGTGCCTGTAATTCCTTTTAAATGTATGCACCTCCTCTGGCCTTATGAAAGATAAAGCAGAGGTTCCCAAACTTTTGCAAAGGCTTCCTTTCTCTAATCTGTATCATTCCCACATTGAAAGTCATTCAGAGTGGTTGTCCTCTTTCTAAAGTGAATTCATTTAATCAAAGAGCCTCTTCTCCGTAATAAAACAGTGTATCCATTTGAGTGCAAACTTTTAACAATGGGCCTTCATTCTTTTTCATGCTGATTGTATTTTCCTTATGGTACAAAGGATTCTATACTGATTTTGTGAAAACGTGTTTTTGGAACACTTCACTTGTTCACATGTGAAATTGGTGTGGTTTTTCCACAAGGTTGACTATGGTTGAACTACAGATAGTGTGCATGAAAACCTTTTGCAAAACATTTGTGGTGACCTCTCAACTTTATATTTGATAGGGAAACTTTTGCACTGATTAAACTTTTCCAGATGTTGAGTTACTGTCCGAAATGGAAATCAGAAATGACGGCAGTTCAGGATTTTTTCTGGCATGGTCGCACACTCATTGTGGCTGAAATGTAGAGATCATTTTCTCAAAGTTCTCAATAGAGCTGCAGTTTCAAACCAAATTTCCTGTAATTCTACTCAATTTGGCTAAGCCTCTGTTCTTTTGCTCAAACGTAAACACAAAATACATACCACTAAATTCATTGTTATTGCAAATTTTAAATCTTCCTCAATGTGTAGATTATATTATAAAAAAATATATAGGACCATTATATTTTCTACATACTTTATCTCTGGTTTAAGTTAATACTGAAAGCGCTTTTCCACACTGAAAATGTAATTCTGACAGTTTGATTTTAGGCGCCCCAAAGAAACGCTTAGACCGCCCACCCAAGGATTTCAATGGCAGAAAAATCGCTGCAGTCAATAATTGGGCAAATGTAGGTATCATTTCATTTACATTTACATTTAAGTCATTTAGCAGACGCTCTTATCCAGAGCGACTTACAAATTGGTGCATACACCTTATGACAACCAGTGGAACAGCCACTTGCATCTAAATCTTGTTGGGGGGAGAAGGATTACCTACCCTTACTTACCCTATCCTAGGTATTCCTTGAAGAGGTGGGGTTTCAGGTGTCTCCGGAAGGTGGTGATTGACTCCGCTGTCCTGGCGTCGTGAGGGAGTTTGTTCCACCATTGGGGGCCAGAGCAGCGAACAGTTTTGACTGGGCTGAGGCGGGAACTGTGCTTCCTCAGTGGTAGGAGGCGAGCAGGCCAGAGGTGGATGAACGCAGTGCCCCTTGTTTGGGTGTAGGGCCTGATCAGAGCCTGGAGGTACTGAGGTGCCGTTCCCCTCACAGCTCCGTGGCGAGCACCATGGTCTTGCGGATACGAGCTTCAACTGGAAGCCAGTGGAGAGAGCGGAGGGCGGGGTGACGTGAGAGAACTTGGGAAGGTTGAACACCAGACGGGCTGCGGCGTTCTGGATGAGTTGTAGGGGTTTAATGGCACAGGCAGGAGCCCAGCCAACAGCGGTGCAGTAATCAAGACGGGGAGATGACAAGTGCCTGGATTAGGACCTGCGCCGCTTCCTGTGTGAGCAGGGTCGTACTCTGCGGATGTTGTAGAGCATGAACCTACAGGAACGGGACACCGCCTTGATGTTAGTTGAGAACGTCAGGGTGTTGTCCAGGATCACGCCAAGGTTCTTAGCGCTCTGGGAGGAGGACACAATGGAGTTGTCAACCGTGATGGCGAGATCATGGAGCGGGCAGTCCTTCCCGGGAGGAAGAGGAGCTCCGTCTTGCTGAGGTTCAGCTTGAGGTGGTGATCCGTCATCCACACTGATATGTCTGCCAGACATGCAGAGATGCGATTCGCCACCTGGTCATCAGAAGGGGAAGGAGAAGATTAATTGTGTGTCGTCTGCATAGCAATGATAGGAGAGACCATGTGAGGTTATGACAGAGCCAAGTGACTTGGTGTATAGCGAGAATAAGAGGGCCTAGAACAGAGCCCTGGGGACACCAGTGGTGAGAGCGCGTGGTGAGGAGACAGATTCTCGCCACGCCACCTGGTAGGAGCGACCTGTCAGGTAGGACGCAATCAAGCGTGGGCCGCGCCGGAGATGCCCAACTCGGAGAGGGTGGAGAGGAGGATCTGATGGTTCACAGTATCGAAGGCAGCCGATAGGTCTAGAAGGATGAGAGCAGAGGAGAGAGAGTTAGCTTTAGCAGTGCGGAGCGCCTCCGTGATACAGAGAAGAGCAGTCTCAGTTGAATGACTAGTCTTGAAACCTGACTGATTTGGATCAAGAAGGTCATTCTGAGAGAGATAGCGGTAGAGCTGGCCAAGGACGGCACGCTCAAGAGTTTTGGAGAGAAAGAGAGAAGGGATACTGGTCTGTAGTTGTTGACATCGGAGGATCGAGTGTAGGTTTTTCAGAAGGGTGCAACTCTCGCTCTCTTGAAGACGGGAGGGGCGTAGCCAGCGGTCAGGGATGAGTTGATGAGCGAGGTGAGGTAAGGAGAAGGTCTCCGGAAATGGTCTGGAGAAGAGAGGAGGGGATAGGGTCAAGCGGGCAGGTTGTTGGGCGGCCGGCCGTCACAAGACGCGAGATTTCATCTGGAGAGAGAGGAGAAAGAGGTCAGAGCATAGGGTAGGGCAGTGTGAGCAGAACCAGCGGTGTCGTTTGACTTAGCAAACGAGGATCGGATGTCATCGACCTTCTTTTCAAAATGGTTGACGAAGTCATCTGCAGAGAGGGAGGAGGGAGGGGGAGGATTCAGGAGGGAGGAGAAGGTGGCAAAGAGCTTCCTAGGGTTAGAGGCAGATGCTTGGAATTTAGAATGGTAGAAAGTGGCTTTAGCAGCAGAGACAGAGGAGGAAAATGTAGAGAGGAGGGAGTGAAAGGATGCCAGGTCCGCAGGAGGCGAGATTTTCCTCCATTTCCGCTCGGCT
>NW_026290458.1:0-7347 GCF_023373465.1 Oncorhynchus keta
CTGGGACATACAGTATTCCTGCTAGTAGAGCTGATAGCCTGGTAACTGTGTCAGTATTCCTGTTGTTCATGTGGTTTAGCTGGGACATACTGTATTCCTGTTGTCCATGTGGTTTAGCTGGGACATACTGTATTCCTGCTAGTAGAGCTGATAGCCTGGTAACTGTGTCAGTATTCCTGTTGTTTATGTGGTTTAGCTGGGACATACAGTATTCCTGTTGTTCATGTGGTTTAGCTGGGACATACAGTATTCCTGCTAGTAGAGCTGATAGCCTGGTAACTGTGTCAGTATTCCTGCTAGTAGAGCTGATAGCCTGGTAACTGTGTCAGTATTCCTGTTGTTCATGTGGTTTAGCTGGGACATACAGTATTCCTGTTGTTCATGTGGTTTAGCTGGGACATACAGTATTCCTGCTAGTAGAGCTGATAGCCTGGTAACTGTGTCAGTATTCCTGTTGTTTATGTGGTTTAGCTGGGACATACAGTATTCCTGTTGTTCATGTGGTTTAGCTGGGACATACAGTATTCCTGCTAGTAGAGCTGATAGCCTGGTAACTGTGTCAGTATTCCTGTTGTTCATGTGGTTTAGCTGGGACATACTGTATTCCTGCTAGTAGAGCTGATAGCCTGCTAACTGTGTCAGTATTCCTGTTAGTAGAGTTGATAGCCTGGTAACTGTGTCAGTATTCCTGCTAGTAGAGCTGATAGCCTGGTAACTGTGTCAGTATTCCTGTTAATAGAGCTGATAGCCTGGTAACTGTGTCAGTATTCCTGTTAATAGAGCTGATAGCCTGGTAACTGTGTCAGTATTCCTGTTAGTAGAGCTGATAGCCTGGTAACTGTGTCAGTACTCCTGTTAGTAGAGCTGATAGCCTGGTAACTGTGTCAGTATTCCTGTTAATAGAGCTGATAGCCTGGTAACTGTGTCAGTATTCCTGTTAATAGAGCTGATAGCCTGGTAACTGTGTCAGTATTCCTGTTAATAGAGCTGATAGCCTGGTAACTGTGTCAGTATTCCTGTTAATAGAGCTGATAGCCTGGTAACTGTGTCAGTATTCCTGCTAATAGAGCTGATAGCCTGGTAACTGTGTCAGTATTCCTGCTAATAGAGCTGATAGCCTGGTAACTGTGTCAGTATTCCTGCTAGTAGAGCTGATAGCCTGGTAACTGTGTCAGTACTCCTGTTAGTAGAGCTGATAGCCTGGCAACTGTGTCAGTACTCCTGTTAGTAGAGCTGACAGGGTAAAGGTTTAGGGTTAAGGTTTAGGGTTAAGTTAAGGGTTAATGTAGGTCTTAGGGTAAGGGTAAAGGTTTAGGGTTAATGTTTAGGGTTAAGGTAAGGGTTAATGTAGGTGTTAAGGTAAGGATAAAGGTTTAGGGTTAAGGTTTAGGGTTTAGGGTTAAGGTTTAGGGTTAAGGTTTAGGATTCAGGTTTAGGGTTCAGGTTTAGGGTTCAGGTTTAGGGTTTAGGGTTCAGGTTTAGGGTTCAGGTTTAGGGTTTAGGGTTAAGGTTTAGGGTTCAGGTTTAGGGTTAAGGTATACAGTTAAGGTTTAGGGTTAAGGTTTACAGTTTGGGATTAAGGTTTAGGGTTCAGGTTTAGGGTTTAGGGTTAAGGTTTAGGGTTAAGGTTTAGGGTTAATGTAGATCTTCGAGTAAGGGTAAAGGTTTAGGGTTAAGGTTTAGGGTTAATGTAAGGGTTAAGGTTTAGGGTTAAGGTTTAGGGTTTAGGGTTAAGGTTTAGGGTTAAGGTAAGGGTTAATGTAGGTGTTCAGGTAAGGATAATGGTTTAGGGTTAAGGTTTATGGTTAAAATATATCCAATATCCTATCCACCAACCCTGTCCACAAAGCACTAGCAAGCCCCAAGCCCCAAGCCTACTTGATGGTAATAGTGCTCACCGTTGCCCCTATAATGGTCGGTTTTGAAGGCGATTCTCGACGTCCTGGGGATCTGGGAGCAGTAGAGCTGAGAGGGGGTGGGGGCAGTAGAGCTGAGAGGGGGTGGGGCAGTAGAGCTGAGAGGGGTGGGGGCAGTAGAGCTGAGAGGGGGTGGGGGCAGTAGAGCTGAAAGGGGGGGGGGGCAGTAGAGCTGAGAGGGGGGGGGGGCAGTAGAGCTGAGAGGGGTGTGGGGCAGTAGAGCTGAGAGGGGGTGGGGGCAGTAGAGCTGAGAGGGGGTGAGGGCAGTAGAGCTGAGAGGGGTGGGGGCAGTAGAGCTGAGAAGGGGTGGGGCAGTAGAGCTGAGAGGGTGTGGGGCAGTAGAGCTGAGAGGGGTGGGGGCAGAAGAGCTGAGAGGGGGTGGGGGCAGTAGAGCTGAGAGGGGTGGGGGCAGTAGAGCTGAGAGGGGTGGGGGCAGTAGAGCTGAGAGGGGGTGTGGGGCAGTAGAGCTGAGAGGGGTGTGGGGCAGTAGAGCTGAGAGGGGGTGGGGGCAGTAGAGCTGAGAGGGGTGGGGGCAGTAGAGCTGAGAGGGGGTGGGGGCAGTAGAGCTGAGAGGGGGTGGGGGCAGTAGAGCTGAGAGGGGTTGCGGACAGTAAGGATGAGAACAGGAGTACATATGTGGTATGTGTGTGTGTGGCTGTGATAACAGCCCCCTGTGTCAGTGAGTAGTGGACTGGAGCAGGAGGAGGAGGAGAGAGGGAGGGGAGAGGCTTCAGTTTCATCGGTCATTGGCCCAAACTGAATGTTTGATTTAATTCTTTATTTAACTAGACAAGCCAGTTAAGAACACATTGTTATTCATGCTCGGCCCTCCTATGTTGAACATAATAAACGTCTCTCTATCCTCTGGATCTGCACCAAACTCACTAAAAGTGGCACAGTTTCCTCTCCTGAAAAAGCCAAACCTTGGAACCGAAAATCAACAAATAAATATTGTCTCTGCATCTCTGTCCTCGTGCTCCGAGATCTTAGTGAAACCTTCAACCCCATCGATCACCACATTCTTCTGGAGAGATTGTGTAAACCTCTAATTGGTCTCCAAGAACAAGTTCTGGCCTGGATCAGATCTTATCTGTCGGAGAGATATCAGTTAGTCTCTGTGGATGGTCTGTCCTCCGCAGACTGTTAAAACTCCCAACTCACTGCCTTACTGACCACGTTTCCATCTCCCGTCGGAGAGATATCAGTTGATCTCTGTGGATGGTCTGTCCTCCGCAGACTGTTAAAAGCTCTCAACTCACTGCTTTACTGACCACGTTGCCATCTCCCCGTCGGAGAGATATCAGTTAGTCTCTGTGGATGGTCTGTCCTCCGCAGACTGTTAAAGCTCTCAACTCACTGCTTTACTGACCACGTTTCCATCTCCCCGTCGGAGAGATATCAGTTAGTGAGACCTGGGACCGTGTGGCCGGACTACCTGGCCTGACGAATCCTGGCTGTCCCCTCCCTAGTCCACCTGGTCGTGCTGCTGACCAACTTTCTGCTGTTCTGCCCGCGGCCATGGAACCCTGACCTCTTCACCAGAACCCCCCCCCCCAGAACCCTGACCTCTTCACCAGAACCCCCCAGAACCCTGACCTCTTCACCAGAACCCCCCAGAACCCTGACTCTTCACCAGAACCCCCCAGAACCTTGACCTCTTCACCAGAACCCCAGGAACCTGACTCTTCACCAGATCCCCCAGAACCTTGACCTCATCACTGAAACCCCCATCCCGGTGTTGGTGGTCAGAGTGGAGACACAACACATCCCTGTGTTGGTGGTAGATGGAGACACAACACATCCCTGAGGAGACTGTTGGTGGTAGAGTGGAGACACAACACATCCCTGTGTTGGTGGTACATCCCTGAGGGAGAGACTGTGTTGGTGAGTGGAGACAATAACACATCCCTGAGGAGATACTGTGCTGGTGGTAGACAGACACAACACATCCCTGAGGAGAGACTGTGTTGGTGGTGGATTGGAGACACAACACA
Source organism: Oncorhynchus keta (assembly GCF_023373465.1). Classification (NCBI taxonomy): domain Eukaryota; kingdom Metazoa; phylum Chordata; class Actinopteri; order Salmoniformes; family Salmonidae; genus Oncorhynchus; species Oncorhynchus keta. Next base: position 3,911 of record NW_026290458.1, read on the forward strand.
TCCCCGAGGAGAGACTGTGTTGGTGGTGGAGTGGGAGACACAACACATCCCTGTGGAGAGACTGTGTTGGTGGTGGAGTGGAGACAAAACACATCCCTGAGGAGACTGTGTTGGTGGTGGAGTGGAGACTGTGTTGGTGGTGGAGTGGAGACACAACACATCCCTGAGGAGAGACTGTGTTGGTGGTGGGTGGAGACAAAACACATCCCTGTGGAGAGACTGTGTTGGTGGTGGAGTGGAGACAAACACATCCCTGTGGAGAGACTGTGCTGGTGGTGGAGGAGACACAACACATCCCTGAGGAGAGACTGTGTTGGTGGTGGAGTGTGGGAGACACAACACATCCCTGAGGAGACTGTGTTGGTGGTGGAGGAGACACAACACATCCCTGAGGAGAGACTGTGCTGGGTGGTGGAGGGGGACACAACACATCCCTGAGGAGAGACTGTGTTGGTGTTGAGTGGAGACAAAACACATCCCTGTGTTGGTGGTAGAGGAGACACAAACACATCCCCGAGGAGAGACTGTGTTGGTGGTAGAGGGGAGACACAACACATCCCTGAGGAGAGACTGTGTGGTGGTGGAGGAGACAAATATATCCCTGGGAGAGACTGTGTTGGTGGCAGAGTGTGTGTGTGTGTGTGTGTGTGTGTGTGTGTGTGTGTGTGTGTGTGTGTGTGTGTGTGTGTGTGTGTGTGTGTGTGTGTGTGTGTGTGTGTGTGTGTGTGTGTGTGTGTGTGTGTGTGTGTGTGTGTGTGTGTGTGTGTCTCAGCGATCACTGCCTCATCGCCTGTATCCGCCACGGAGCCGCAGTCAAACGACCACCCCTCATCACTGTCAAACGCTTCCCTAAAACACTCTGTGAGCAGGCCTTCTAATCGACCTGGCCTGGGTATCCTGGAAGGACATTGACCTCATCCCGTCAGCTGAGGATGCATGGTCATTCTTTAAAATCACCACCATTTTAGATAAGCATGCTCCGTCAAAAATGCAGAACCAAGAACAGATACAGCCCTTGGTTCACTCCAGACCTGACTGCCCTCGACCAGCACAAAAACATCCTGTGGCGGACTGCAATAGCATCGAATAGCCCCCGTGATATGCAACTGTTCAGGAAGTCAGGAACCAATACACGCAGTCAGTCAGGAAAGCTAAGGCCAGCCTCTTCAGGCAGAAGTTTGCATCCTGTAGCTCCAACTCCAAAAAGTTCTGGGACACTGTGAAGTCCATGGAGAACAAGAGCACCTCCCTCCCAGCTGCCCACTGCACTGAGGCTAGGAAACACGGTCTCCACCGATAAATCCATGATTATCGAAAACTTCAATAAGCACTCTCAACGGCTGGGCCATGCCTCCGCCCGGGCTACTCCAACCTCGGTCAACAGCTCCGCCCCGTAGTTCCTCACCCAAGCCTCTCCAGGTTCTCCTTTACCCAAATCCAGATAGCAGATGTTCTGAAAGAGCTGCAAAACCTGGACCCGTACAAATCAGCTGGGCTTGACAATCTGGACCCGCTATTTCTGAAACTATCTGCCGCCATTGTCGCAACCCCTATTACCAGCCTGTTCAACCTCTCTTTCATATCGTCTGAGATCCCCAAGGATTGGAAAGCTGCCGCAGTCATCCCCCTCTTCAAAGGGGAGACACCCTGGACCCAAACTGCTATAGACCTATATCCATCCTGCCCTGCCTATCTAAGGTCTTCGAAAGCCAAGTCAACAAACAGGTCACTGACCATCTCGAATCCCACCGTACCTTCTCCGCTGTGCAATCTGGTTTCGAGCCGGTCACGGGTGCACCTCAGCCACACTCAAGGTACTAAACGATATCATAACCGCCATCGATAAAAGACAGTACTGTGCAGCCGTCTTCATCGACCTCGCCAAGGCTTTCGACTCTGTCAATCACCATATTCTTATCGGCAGACTCAACAGCCTCGGTTTTTCGGATGACTGCCTTGCCTGGTTCACCAATTACTTTGCAGACAGAGTTCAGTGTGTCAAATCCGAGGGCATGCTGTCCGGTCCTCTGGCAGTCTCTATGGGGGTGCCACAGGGTTCAATTCTCGGGCCGACTCTTTTCTCTGTATATATCAATGATGTTGCTCTTGCTGCGGGCGATTCCCTGATCCACCTCTACGCAGACGACACCATTCTATATACTTTCGGCCCATCATTGGACACTGTGCTATCAAACCTCCAAACGAGCTTCAATGCCATACAGCACTCCTTCCGTGGCCTCCAACTGCTCTTAAACGCGAGTAAAACCAAATGCATGCTTTTCAACCGATCGCTGCCTGCACCCGCATGCCCGACTAGCATCACCACCCTGGATGGTTCCGACCTTGAATATGTGGACATCTATAAGTACCTAGGTGTCTGGCTAGACTGCAAACTCTCCTTCCAGACTCACATCAAACATCTCCAATCAAAAATCAAATCAAGAGTCGGCTTTCTATTCCGCAGCAAAGCCTCCTTCACTCACGCTGCCAAGCTTACCCTAGTAAAACTGACTATCCTACCGATCCTCGACTCGGCGATGTCATCTACAAAATGGCTTCCAACACTCTACTCAGCAAACTGGATGCAGTCTATCACAGTGCCATCCGTTTTGTCACTAAAGCACCTTATACCACCCACCACTGCGACTTGTATGCTCTAGTCGGCTGGCCCTCACTACATATTCGTACGCCAGACCCACTGGCTCCAGGTCATCTACAAGTCCATGCAAGGTAAAGCTCACGCCTTATCTCAGCTCACTGGTCACGATGGCAACACCCATCCGTAGCACGCGCTCCAGCAGGTGTATCTCACTGATCATCCCTAAAGCCAACACCTCATTTGGCCGCCTTTCGTTCCAGTACTCTGCTGCCTGTGACTGGACCGAATTGCAAAAATCGCTGAAGTTGGAGACTTTTATCTCCCTCTCCAACTTCAAACATCAGCTATCCGAGCAGCTAACCGATCGCTGCAGCTGTACATAGTCTATAGGTAAACAGCTCACCCATTTTCACCTACCTCATTCCCATACTGTTTTTATACTGTTTTTATTTATTTACTTTTCTGCTCTTTTGCACACCAATATCTCTACCTGTACATGCCCATCTGATCATTTATCACTCCAGTGTTAATCTGCAAAATTGTATTATTCGCCTACCTCCTCATGCCTTTTGCACACATTGTATATAGACTGCCCATTTTTTTCTACTGTGTTATTGACTTGTTAATTGTTTACTCCATGTGTAACTCTGTGTCGTCTGTTCACACTGCTATGCTTTATCTTGGCCAGGTCGCAGTTGCAAATGAGAACTTGTTCTCAACTAGCCTACCTGGTTAAATAAAGGTGAAATAAAAAATAAAATAAAAATGTGTGTGTGTGTGTGTGGCAGAGTGTGTGTGTGTGTGGCAGTGTGTGTGTGTTGTGTGTGTGTGTGTGTGT
>NW_026290459.1:0-6462 GCF_023373465.1 Oncorhynchus keta
ATCAAATCAAATCAAATTTATTTATATAGCCCTTCGTACATCAGCTGATATCTCAAAGTGCTGTACAGAAACCCAGCCTAAAACCCCAAACAGCAAACAATGCAGGTGTAAAAGCACGGTGGCTAGGAAAAACTCCCTAGAAAGGCCAAAACCTAGGAAGAAACCTAGAGAGGAACCGGGCTATGTGGGGTGGCCAGTCCTCTTCTGGCTGTGCCGGGTAGAGATTATAACAGAACATGACCAAGATGTTCAAATGTTCATAAATGACCAGCATGGTCGAATAATAATAAGGCAGAACAGTTGAAACTGGAGCAGCAGCACAGTCAGGTGGACTGGGGACAGCAAGGAGCCTTCATGTCAGGTAGTCCTGGGGCACGGTCCTAGGGCTCAGGTCAGTTGAAACTGGAGCAGGAGCATGGCCAGGTGGACTGGGGACAGCAAGGAGTCCTCATGTCAGGTAGTCCTGGGACATGGTCCTAGGGCTCAGGTCCTCCGAGAGAGAGAAAGAAAGAGAGAAGGAGAGAATTAGAGAACGCACACTTAGATTCACACAGGACACCGAATAGGACAGGAGAAGTACTCCAGATATAACAAACTGACCCTAGCCCCCGACACATAAACTACTGCAGCATAAATACTGGAGGCTGAGACAGGAGGGGTCAGGAGACACTGTGGCCCCATCCGAGGACACCCCGGACAGGGCCAAACAGGAAGGATATAACCCCACCCACTTTGCCAAAGCACATCCCCCACACCACTAGAGGCGGATATCTTCAACCACCAACTTACCATCCTGAGACAAGGCCGAGAGTATAGCCCACAAAGATCTCACACGGGCAAACCCAAGGGGCAACCCAGACAGAGCCGACCACAACAGTGAATCAACCCACCAGGTGACGCACCCCCCCAGGGACGGCACGAGAGAGCCCCAGCAAGCCAGTGACTCAGCCCCGTAACAGGGTTAGAGGCAGAGAATCCCAGTGGAAAGAGGGGAACCGGCCAGGCAGAGACAGCAAGGGCGGTTCGTTGCTCCAGAGCCTTTCCGTTCACCTTCCCACTCCTGGGCCAGACTACACTCAATCATATGACCCACTGAAGAGATAAGTCTTCAGTAAAGACTTAAAGGTTGAGACCGAGTTTGCGTCTCTGACATGGGTAGGCAGACCGTTCCATAAAAATGGAGCTCTATAGAGAAAGCCCTGCCTCCAGCTGTTTGCTTAGAAATTCTAGGGACAATTAGGAGGCCTGCGTCTTGTGACCGTAGCGTACGTGTAGGTATGTACGGCAGGACCAAATCAGAGAGGTAGGTAGAGCAAGCCCATGTAATGCTTTGTAGGTTAGCAGTAAAACCTTGAAATCAGCCCTTGCTTTGACAGGAAGCCAGTGTAGAGAGGCTAGCACTGGAGTAATATGATCAAATTTTTTGGTTCTAGTCAGGATTCTAGCAGCCGTATTTAGCACTAACTGAAGTTTATTTTAGTGCTTTATCCGGGTAGCCGGAAAATAGAGCATTGCAGTAGTCTAACCTAGAAGTGACAAAAGCATGGATTAATTTTTCTGCATCATTTTTTGGACAGAAAGTTTCTGATTTTTGCAATGTTACGTAGATGGAAAAAAAGCTGTCCTCGAAATGGTCTTGATATGTTCTTCAAAGAGAGATCAGGGTCCAGAGTAACGCCGAGGTCCTTCACAGTTTTATTTGAGACGACTGTACAACCATTAAGATTAATTGTCAGATTCAACAGAAGATCTCTTTGTTTCTTGGGACCTAGAACAAGCATCTCTGTTTTGTCCGAGTTTAATAGTAGAAAGTTTGCAGCCATCCACTTCCTTATGTCTGAAACACATTTCTAGCGAGGGCAATTTTGGGGCTTCACCATGTTTCATTGAAATGTACAGCTGTGTGTCATCCGCATAGCAGTGAAAGTTTACATTATGTTTCGAATAACATCCCAAGAGGTAAAATATATAGTGAAAACAATAGTGGTCCTAAAAAACAGAACCTTGAGGAACACCGAAATGTACAGTTGATTTGTCAGAGGACAAACCATTCACAGAGACAAACTGATATCTTTCCGACAGATAAGACCTAAACCAGGCCAGAACATGTCCGTGTAGACCAATTTGGGTTTCCAATCTCTCCAAAAGAATGTGGTGATCGATGGTATCAAAAAGCAGCACTAAGGTCTAGGAGCACGAGGACAGATGCAGAGCTCGGTCCGATGCCATTAAAATGTCATTTACCACCTTCACAAGTGTCGTCTCAGTGCTATGATGGGGTCTAAAAACCAGACTGAAGCATTTCGTATACATTGTTTGTCTTCAGGAAGGCAGTGAGTTGCTGCGCAACAGCTTCTAAAATCTGAGAGGAATGGAAGATTCGATATAGGCCGATAGTTTTTTTATATTTTCTGGGTCAAGGTTTGGCTTTTTCAAGAGGCTTTATTACTGCCACTTTTAGTGAGTTTGGTACACATCCAGTGGATAGAGAGCCGTTTATTATGTTCAACATAGGAGGGCCAAGCACAGGAAGCAGCTCTTTCAGTAGTTTAGTTGGAATAGGGTCCAGTATACAGCTTGAAGGTTTAGAGGCCATGATTATTTTCATCATTGTGTCAAGAGATATAGTACTAAAACACTTGAGCGTCTCTCTTGATCCCAGGGTCCTGGCAGAGTTGTGCAGACTCAGGACAACTGAGGTTTGGAGGAATACGCAGGTTTAAAGAGGAGTCCGTAATTTGCTTTCTAATAATCATAATCTTTTCCTCAAAGAAGTTCATGAATTTATCACTGCTAAAGTGAAAGTCATCCTCTCTTGGGGAATGCTGCTTTTTAGTTAGCTTTTCCACAGTATCAAAAAGGAATTTCGGATTGTTCTTATTTTCCTCCAATTAAGTTAGAAAATAGGACGACGAAGCAGCAGTAAGGGCTCTTCGGTACTGCAGTACCGTCCTTCAAGCTAGTCGGAAGACTTCCAGTTTGGTGTGGCGCCATTTCCGTTCCAATTTCTGGAAGCTTGCTTCAGAGCTCGGGTATTTTCTGTGTACCAGGGAGCTAGTTTCTTATGAGACATTTTTTTAGTTTTTAGGGTGCAACTGCATCTAGGGTATTGCGCAAGGTTAAATTGAGATCCTCAGTTAGGTGGTTAACGGATTTTTGTCCTCTGGCGTCCTTGGGTAGGCAGAGGAGTCTGGGAAGGGCATCAAGGAATCTTTTGTGTTGTCTGAATTTATAGCACGACTTTTGATGTTCCTTGGATTTGGGGTCTGAGCAGATTATTTGTTGCAATTGCAAACGTAATAAAATGGTGGTCCGATAGTCCAGGATTATGAGGAAAAACATTAAGATCCACAACATTTATTCCATGGGACAAAATCAGGTCCAGCGTATGACTGTGACAGTGAGTGGGTCCAGAGACATGTTGGACAAAACCCACTGAGTCGATGATGGCTCCAAAAGCCTTTTGGAGTGGGTCTGTGGACTTTTCCATGTGAATATTAAAGTCACCAAAGATTAGAATATTATCTGCAATGACTACAAGGTCTGATAGGAATTCAGGGAACTCAGTGAGAAACGCTGTATATGGCCCAGGAGGCCTGTAAACAGTAGCTATAAAAAGTGATTGAGTAGGCTGCATAGATTTCATGACTAGAAGCTCAAAAGACAAAACGTCATTTTTTTTTTTTTTTTTTTTTTTTTGTAAATTGAAATTTGCTATCGTAAATGTTAGCAACACCTCCGCCTTTGCGGGATGCACGGGGATATGGTCACTAGTGTAGCCAGGAGGTGAGGCCTCATTTAACACAGTAAATTCATCAGGCTTAAGCCATGTTTCAGTCAGGCCAATCACATCAAGATTATGATCAGTGATTAGTTCATTGACTATAATTGCCTTTGAAGTAAGGGATCTAACATTAAGTAGCCTATTTTTGAGATGTGAGGTATCATGATCTCTTTCAGTAATGACAGAATGGAGGTGGTCTTTATCCTAGTGAGATTGCTAAGGCGAACACCGCCATGTTTAGTTTTGCCCAACCTAGGTCGAGGCACAGACACGGTCTCAATGGTGATAGCTGAGCTGACTACACTGGACTATGCTAGTGGCAGACTCCCACTATGCTGGCAGGCTGGCTAATAGCCTGCTGCTGGCCTGCACCCTATTTCATTGTGGAGCTAGAGGAGTTAGAGCCCTGCTCTATGTTGGCAGATAAGATGAGAGCACCCCTCCAGCTAGGATGGAGTCCGTCACTCCTCAGCAGCGGTCAGGCTTGGTCCTGTTTGTGGGTGAGTCCCAGAAAGAGGGCCAATTATCTACAAATTCTATCTTTGGGGAGGGGCAGAAAACAGTTTTCAACCAGCGATTGAGTTGTGAGACTCTGCTGTAGAGCTCATCACTCCCCTAACTGGGAGGGGCCAGAGACAATTACTCGATGCCGACACATCTTTCTAGCTGATATGCACGCAGAAGCTATGTTGCGCTTGGTGATCTCTGACTGTTTCATCCTAACATCGTTGGTGCCGACGTGGATAACAATATCTCTATACTCTCTACACTCGCCAGTTTTAGCTTTAGCCAGCACCATCTTCAGATTAGCCTTAACGTCGGTAGCCCTGCCCCCGGGTAAACAGTGTATGATCGCTGGATGATTCGCTTTAAGTCTAATACTGCGGGTAATGGAGTCGCCAATGACTAGAGTTTTCAATTTGTCAGAGCTAATGGTGGGAAGCTTCGGCGTCTCAGACCCCGTAACGGGAGGAGTAGAGACCAGAGACACCGACCCGGCCTCTGACACCGACCCGCTGCTTAATGGGGAGAACCGGTTGAAAGTTTCTGTCTGCTGAATGAGCGACAGAAGAAGATTCAATAATGGGACTTTAATAAATAATAATGGTTTGATGACAATTTCAGTAATTCCTACTTCAACAATAACATGTCATTTGCTTGTTATCATTTGCAAAAGGTAGTGATTCAAAATCTGAATTGGAAATGGAAACTTAAATGAACTTTGTAGCTCTGTTTTACGGGTGGCATCCAATGATGGCTGCTGATGACGCATAGTTAGATGTGGATATTTGTATGGCTGCACGCAACCTTTACATAACTATTTACATAGACTCACCTGAGTTTCAGAAGTCATACAGCACAACAGAGAAGAAACACCTGAGTTTCAGAGGTCATACAGCACAACAGAGAAGAAACACCTGAGTTTCAGAGGTCATACAGCACAACAGAGAAGAAACACCTGAGTTTCAGAAGTCATACAGCACAACAGAGAAGAAACACCTGAGTTTCAGAAGTCATACCTGAGTTTCAGAGGTCATACAGCACAACAGAGAAGAAACACCTGAGTTTCAGAGGTCATACAACACAACAGAGAAGAAACACCTGAGTTTCAGAGGTCATACAGCACAACAGAGAAGAAACACCTGAGTTTCAGAGGTCATACAGCACAACAGAGAAGAAACACCTGAGTTTCAGAATCATACAGCACAACAGAGAAGAAACACCTGAGTTTCAGAAGTCATACAGCACAACAGAGAAGAAACACCTGAGTTTCAGAGGTCATACAGCACAACAGAGAAGAAACACCTGAGTTTCAGAAGTCATACAGCACAACAGAGAAGAAACACCTGAGTATCAGAGGTCATACAGCACAACAGAGAAGAAACACCTGAGTTTCAGAGGTCATACAGCACAACAGAGAAGAAACACCTGAGTATCAGAGGTCATACAGCACAACAGAGAAGAAACACCTGAGTATCAGAGGTCATACAGCACAACAGAGAAGAAACACCTGAGTTTCAGAGGTCATACAGCACAACAGAGAAGAAACACCTGAGTTTCAGAAGTCATACAGCACAACAGAGAAGAAACACCTGAGTATCAGAGGTCATACAGCACAACAGAGAAGAAACACCTGAGTTTCAGAGGTCATACAGCACAACAGAGAAGAAACACCTGAGTTTCAGAGGTCATACAGCACAACAGAGAAGAAACACCTGAGTTTCAGAGGTCATACAGCACAACAGAGAAGAAACACCTGAGTTTCAGAGGTCATACAGCACAACAGAGAAGAAACACCTGAGTTTCAGAGGTCATACAGCACAACAGAGACACCTGAGTTTCAGAGGTCACCTGCAACAGAGAAGAAGAAACACCTGAGTTTCAGAGGTCATACAGCACAACAGAAGAAACACCTGAGTTTCAGAGGTCTACAGCACAACAGAGAAGAAACACCTGAGTATCAGAGGTCATACAGAAGAAACACAACAGAGAAGAAACACCTGAGTTTCAAGAGGTCATACAGCACAACAGAGAAGAAACACCTGAGTATCAGAGTCATACAGCACAACAGAGAAGAAACACCTGAGTTTCAGAGGTCATACAGCACAACAGAGAAGAAACACCTGAGTATCAGAGGTCATACAGCACAACAGAGAAGAAACACCTGAGTATCAGAG
>NW_026290460.1:0-2628 GCF_023373465.1 Oncorhynchus keta
CACATATGTCAGAGTCAAGGCCCGCGGGCCACATCCGGCCCGCGAGAAGGTTTTTACGGCCCCTGGGATGATCTTGATTTATTATTAGAACCGGCCCGCAGACCGCAGCAAGCCGGCAGCCCGCAGATCTTTTACACGCACCAATACTACATTTCCCACAATGCAACGGTGGCCTTGCCGAGCAGTAGGCTGCTTCATTTCAATATTTATTGGCACAGCAGTTGTCAGCATCACAGTAAAATTAACTTTCAGATACCCATCAAAAATGGCAAAACGGAAGGTGGACACTGAGAACCGGGGTTTCAAACAAGGTGGGAGTCGGAGTATTTGTTCACGGAGGTAGCTGGAAAACCTGTGTGTCTTCTGTGTGGAGAAAGTGTGGCGGTACTGAAAGAGTATAATCTGAGACGACATTATGAAACGAAACACGCGGACAAAAACAAGAATATGGACATGGAACAAAGGCTACAAAAGGCAGAGGAATTAAACGAGGCCTCAAATCTCGACAGGCTCTGTTCAAAAAGCCAAATCACAAGGCCAGGCTGCTGTCAAGGCCAGTTTTATTTTGGCAGAAGAGATCGCTAAATCAGCCCGGCCATTTACGGAGGGGATTTCATCAAAAACTGCATGATTAAAGTTTGTGACGAAGTTTGCCCAGAAAAAAGGCAACTCTTTTTAAATGTGAGTCTGAGCAGAAACACCATTGCCGAGAGAGTAGACCAGTTGTCCATCAATCTAAAAGAGCAGCTTGTGAAAAAGGGAAAAGATTTCATTGCATATTCCTTGGCTGTGGATGAGAGCACCGACATTTCTGACATTGCCCAGTTGTCAATTTTCATCCGCGGAGTGGACTCCAGCCTAAAGCGTGACAGAGGAGTTTTTGGCTTTACGTCCTATGCATGGCACAACTACGGGGCATGATTTGTATGAAGAGGTGTCAAGATGTGTAAATGAGATGGAGCTGCCTTGGGAAAAACTCGTGGGTTTGACAACCGACGGAGCACCTGCGATGTGTGGACACAGGAGCGGACTGGTGGCGAGATGCGGGAAAAGATGCAAGAGGAAAACGCGACAGGTGAGCTGACAGCTTATCATTGTATCATACACCAGGAAGCGTTGTGCGGTAAAGCCTTGAAAATGGAGCATGTAATGAGCATCATCACGCGCACAGTTAACTTTATCAGAGCCAAAGGTTTGAATCACCGCCAGTTCAAGGCATTTCTGACGGAGTTAGAAACGGAGCATGGTGATTTGCCTTATCACACAGAGGTGCGATGGCTAAGCCAGGAAAGGTGCTTCAAAGATGTTTCGAGCTTCGTGAGGAGATTTGTCTGTTCTTGGACAGCAAAGGGAAAGACACAACACAACTCCGAGACGAAATGTTTCTGTGTGAAATGGCTTTTCTGTGTGACATTACGAGTCATCTGAATGCAATGAACTTGCAGCTGCAGGGTCGGGATCGTGTCATCTCTGATATGTACAGTACAGTGAAGGCATTTAAAACCAAACTGACTCTGTGGGAGACGCAGATGCGGAAAGAAAATTTGAGCCACTTTCCCAGCTGCCAGACCATGAGAAAGAAAGCTCTCTAAATGCGTTCCCGAGGCGCACAGTTGGCTGATAAAATAGGTATGCTTGCCGCTGACTTTGGCCAGCGATTTGCTGACTTTGAAGCACAAAAGCAGGTTGGAACTCTTTCGGTAACCCATTTGCTGTTGACGTGGAAAGCTCACCACCAAACCTCAAATGGAGTTGATTGACCTCAATGCAATGATGCACTGAGGGCAAAATATGCGGCAGTGGGTGCTGCGGAGTTCGCCCGTTTCCTCCCCGACACAATGCCCCAGCTGCGCCAGGCTGCTCAAACGTTGTCTATGTTTGCACATACCTGTGTGAACAACTGTTTTCTTTGATGAACTTGAACAAAACATCACACAGAAGTCGACTTACTGCTGAACACCTCCACTCAATTCTGAGGATTTCCTCAGCTCAGAGCCTTACCCCGAACATTGATGAACTTGTGGAAAAGATGGGACACCACCAAGTATCACCCTCAACCTCAAACAAGTGAACATTACTGTGCAATCACATATTTAGAGTTTTTACTCAGTTCAAGTTTAAAAGTTAAAGTTTAATATTTGTTTTCACTGCATGTTACTTCTCCTTAAACAAAGTGTTGTTTTTGATTAATAGATTTTTGCACTTTATTTTATTGTATTTCAATCCAATTATATTTTAAAAATATTTCAGTTGAGTGGATGATAGAAAATTGCTATTATTGTTTTTTTCTTTGAAGTAAATTTAGCCCACTTTTGCTAAAATAGAAAATATAGGCTACTGATGGTGCCTTGAATACCGGTTTCTTTCATTTAATGTTCATGTTATGGGGATTTTTATATAAAGGAAATTTGTCTTTTGTGTCTGTTGAAAATTAAAGATTACTGACAGAGCCATAAGAAAATATTGCTTTATTTATCTGATCATATTGGAATATATTTGTTAGGTTTTCAGTAGGTTCAATTAGGTTCACTAGACTATATGCGTCATTTAAAAATTTTTCAATGAACATTCGAACAGTCCGGCCCTCGGCTTGTAGCTAAATTTTTTATTTGGCCCTCCGTCCATTTG
>NW_026290461.1:0-3713 GCF_023373465.1 Oncorhynchus keta
TGTGGAACAGGAAGGGAAAGGGAGGACACCTGTATAAGAGTTGTGGAACAGGAAGGGAAAGGGATGACACCTGTATAAGAGTTGTGGAACAGGAAGGGAAAGGGAAGACACCTGTATAAAGAGTTGTGGAACAGAGAACCTGAGAGAAGAGGAAGTGAAAGGGGAGACACCTGTATAAGAGTTGTGGAACAGGAAGGGAAAGGGAAGACACCTGTATAAGAGTTGTGGAACAGGAAGGGAAAGGGGAGACACCTGTAGAAGAGTTGTGGAGCAGGAAGGAAAGGGAGGACACCTGTATAAGAGTTGTGGAACAGGAAGGGAAAGGGAGAGACACCTGTATAAGAGTTTGTGGAACAGCAAGAAGGGAAAGAAGGGAAAGGACACCTGTAGAAGAGTTGTGGAACAGGAAGGAAAGGAGGACACCTGTATAAGATAAAAGGAAAGGGTTGTGGAACAGGAAGGAAAAGGGAAGACACCTGTATAAGAGTTGTGGAACAGGAAGGGAAAGGGATGACACCTGTATAAGAGTTGTGGAACAGGAAGGGAAAGGGGAAAGGGGACACCTGTATAAGAGTTGTGGAACAGAAGGAAAGGAGGACACCTGTATAAGATTGTGGAACAGGAAGGGAAAGGGAGGACACCTGTATAAGAGTTGTGGAACAGGAAGAAAGGAAAGGAGATGACACCACCTGTATAAGAGTTGTGGAACAGGAAGGAAAGGGATGACACCTGTATAGAGTTGTGGAACAGGAAGGAAAGGGATGACACCTGTATAAAGAGTTGTGGAACAGGAAGGAAAGGGAGGACACCTGTATAAGAGTTGTGGAACAGGAAGGGAAAGGAAGTCACCTGTATAAGAGTTGTGGAACAGGAGGGAAAGGGAGGACACTTGTATAAGAGTTGTGGAACAGGAAGGAAGAGAAAGGGGACACCTGTATAAGAGTTGTGGAACACCTGTATAAGAAAGTTGTGGAACAGTATCTGTGGAACCTGAAGTGGAACAGGAAGGGAAAGGGGAGACACCTGTATAAGAGTTGTGGAACAGAAAGGGAAAGGGAAGACACCTGTATAAGAGTAGTGCACATATGTCAGAGTCAAGGCCCGCGGGCCACATCCGGCCCGCGAGAAGGTTTTTTACGGCCCCTGGGATGATCTTGATTTATTATTAGAACCGGCCCGCAGACCGCAGCAAGCCGGCAGCCCGCAGATCTTTTACACGCACCAATACTACATTTCCCACAATGCAACGGTGACGCACCGAGCAGTAGGCTGCTTCATTTCAATATTTATTGGCACAGCAGTTGTCAGCATCACAGTAAAATTAACTTTCAGATACCCATCAAAAATGGCAAAAGCGGAAGGTGGACACTGAGAACCGGGGTTTCAAACAAGGTGGGAGTCGGAGTATTTGTTCACGGAGGTAGCTGGAAAACCTGTGTGTCTTCTGTGTGGAGAAAGTGTGAGCGGTACTGAAAGAGTATAATCTGAGACGACATTATGAAACGAAACACGCGGACAAAAACAAGAATATGGACATGGAACAAAGGCTACAAAAGGCAGAGGAATTAAAACGAGGCCTCAAATCTCGACAGGCTCTGTTCAAAAGCCAAATCACAAGGCCAGGCTGCTGCTGTCAAGGCCAGTTTTATTTTGGCAGAAGAGATCGCTAAATCAGCCCGGCCATTTACGGAGGGGATTTCATCAAAAACTGCATGATTAAAGTTTGTGACGAAGTTTGCCCAGAAAAAGGCAACTCTTTTTAAATGTGAGTCTGAGCAGAAAACACCATTGCCGAGAGTAGACCAGTTGTCCATCAATCTAAAAGAGCAGCTTGTGAAAAGGGAAAAGATTTCATTGCATATTCCTTGGCTGTGGATGAGAGCACCGACATTTCTGACATTGCCCAGTTGTCAATTTTCATCCGCGGAGTGGACTCCAGCCTAAAGCGTGACAGAGGAGTTTTTGGCTTTACGTCCTATGCATGGCACAACTACGGGGCATGATTTGTATGAAAAGAGGTGTCAAGATGTGTAAATGAGATGGAGCTGCCTTAGGAAAAACTCGTGGGTTTGACAACCGACGGAGCACCTGCGATGTGTGGACACAGGAGCGGACTGGTGGCGAAGATACGGGAAAAGATGTAAGAGGAAAACGCGACAGGTGAGCTGACAGCTTATCATTGTATCATACACCAGGAAGCGTTGTGCGGTAAAGCCTTGAAAATGGAGCATGTGAGCATCATCACGCGCACAGTTAACTTTATCAGAGCCAAAGGTTTGAATCACCGCCAGTTCAAGGCATTTCTGACGGAGTTAGAAACGGGCATGGTGATTTGCCTTATCACACAGAGGTGCGATGGCTAAGCCAGGAAAGGGTGCTTCAAGATGTTTCGAGCTTCGTGAGGAGATTTGTCTGTTCTTGGACAGCAAAGGGAAAGACACAACACAACTCCGGGACGAAATGTTTCTGTGTGAAATGGCTTTTCTGTGTGACATTACGAGTCATCTGAATGCAATGAACTTGCAGCTGCAGGGTCGGGATCGTGTCATCTCTGATATGTACAGTACAGTGAAGGCATTTAAAACCAAACTGACTCTGTGGGAGACGAGATGCGGAAAAGAAAAATTTGAGCCACTTTCCCAGCTGCCAGACCATGAAAGAGCTCTCTACCAGTGCGTTCCGAAAGCGACAGTTGGCTGATAAAATAGGTATGCTTTGCCGCTGACTTTCGGCGCCGATTGCTGACTTGAAGCACAAAAAGCAGGCTGGAACTGCTCGGTAACCCATTTGCTGTTGACGTGGAAAGCTCACCACCAAACCTCCAAATGGAGTTGATTGACCTCCAGCAATGATGCACTGAGGGCAAAATATGCGGCAGTGGGTGCTCTGCGGAGTTCGCCGTTCCTCCCCGACACAATGCCCCAGCTGCGCATCCAGGCTGCTCAAACGTTGTCTATGTTTGGCAGCACATACCTCATGAACAACTGTTTTCTTTGATGAACTTGAACAAAACATCACACAGAAGTCACTTACTGCTGAACACCTCCACTCAATTCTGAGGATTTCCTCAGCTCAGAGCCTTACCCCGAACATTGATGAACTTGTGGAAAAGATGGACACCACCAAGTATCACCCTCAACCTCAAACAAGTGAACATTACTGTGCAATCACATATTTAGAGTTTTTACTCAGTTCAAGTTTAAAAGTTAAAGTTTAATATTTGTTTTCACTGCATGTTACTTCTCCTTAAACAAAGTGTTGTTTTTGATTAATAGATTTTGCACTTTATTTTATTGTATTTCAATCCAATTATATTTTAAAAATATTTCAGTTGAGTGGATGATAGAAAATTGCTATTATTGTTTTTTTCTTTGAAGTAAATTTAGCCCACTTTTGCTAAAATAGAAAATATAGGCTACTGATGGTGCCTTGAATACGGTTTCTTTCATTTTAATGTTCATGTTATGGGGATTTTTATATAAAGAGTTAAATTTGTCTTTTGTGTCTGTTGAAAATTAAAGATTACTGACAGAGCCATAAGAAAATATTGCTTTATTTATCTGATCATATTGAATATATTTGTTAGGTTTTTCAGTAGGTTCAATTAGGTTCCACTGACTATATGCGTCATTTAAAAATTTTTCAATGAACATTCGAACAGTCCGGCCCTCGGCTTGTAGCTAAATTTTTTTATTTGGCCCTCCGTCCATTTG
>NW_026290462.1:0-7572 GCF_023373465.1 Oncorhynchus keta
ACCCATCCAGACAGTAGCAGCCATCCAGAACAGACCAGAACCATCCAACAGTAGCAGCCGAACCAGACCCATCCAGACAGTAGCAGCCGAACCAGAACCATCCAGACAGTAGCAGACCAGAAACTATCCAGATCCAGAAGCAGCCGAGACCAGACCCATCCAGACATAGCAGCGAACCAGACCCATCCAGACAGTAGCAGCCGAACCAGACCCATCCAGACCAGCAACTAACCAGACCCATCCAGACAGTAGCAGCCAGAATCCAGAACCCATCCAGACAGTAGCAGCAGACCCATCCAGACGCAACCAGAACCATCCAGACAGTAGCAAGAACCAGACCCATCCAGACGAACCAGAACCATCCAGACAGTAGCAGCCAGACCCATCCAACCAGACCCATCCAGACAGTAGCAGCCACACCCAGACCCATCCAGACAGTAGCAGCCAAACCAGACCCATCCAGACAGTAGCAGCCGAACCAGACCCATCCAGACAGTAGCAGCCGAACCAGACCCATCCAGACAGTAGAAGCCACACCAGACCCATCCAGACAGTAGCAGCCACACCAGACCCATCCAGACAGTAGCAGACCGAACCAGACCCATCCAGACAGTAGCAGCCGAACCAGACCCATCCAGACAGTAGCAGCCACACCAGAACCAGACCCATCCAGACAGTAGCAGACAAGAACCATCCAGTAGCAGAGACGCCAGAACATCCAGACCCATCCAGACAGTAGCAGCCAAACCAGACCCATCCAGACAGTAGCAGCCGAACCAGACCCATCCAGACAGTAGCAGCCAAACCAGACCATCCAGACAGTAGCAGCCACACCAGACCCATCCAGACAGTAGCAACCGAACCAGCAGACCAGCCTAACCAGACCCATCCAGACAGTAGCAGCCAAACCAGACCCATCCAGACAGTAGCAGCCGAACCAGACCCATCCAGACAGTAGCAGCCACACCAGACCCATTACAGACCCATCCAGACAGTAGCAGCCAACCAGAACCATCCAGACAGTAGCAGCCACCAGACCCATCCAGACAGTAGCAGCCGAACCAGAACCATCCAGACAGTAGCAGCCGAACCAGAACCATCCAGACAGTAGCAGCCGAACCAGACCATCCAGACAGTAGCAGCCGAACCAGACCCATCCAGACAGTAGCAGCCGAACCAGACCCATCCAGACAGTAGCAGCCATCCAACCAGACCCATCCAGACAGTAGCAGCCAGACACCAGACCCATCCAGACAGTAGCAGCCACACCAGACCCATCCAGACAGTAGCGAAAGCCAGAACCAGACCCATCCAGACAGTAGCAGCTCAACCAGACCCATCCAGACAGTAGCAGCCAACCAGACCCATCCAGACAGTAGCAGCCGAACCAGACCCATCCAGACAGTAGCAGCCACACCAGACCCATCCAGACAGTAGCAGAACCAGACCCATCCAGACAGTAGCAGCCACACCAGACCCATCCAGACAGTAGCAGACCCATCCAGACCAGACCCATCCAGACAGTAGCAGCCGAACCAGAACCCCATCCAGACAGTAGCAGCCGAACCAGACCCATCCAGACAGTAGCAGCCGACACCAGACCCATCCAGACAGTAGCAGCCGAACCAGACCCATCCAGACAGTAGCAGCCAACCAGACCCAGATCCAGACAGTCCAGACAGCCAACCAGACCCATCCAGACAGTAGCAGCCGACCCACCAGACCCATCCAGACAGTAGCAGCCGAACCAGAACCATCCAGACAGTAGAACCATCCAGCCAACCAGAACCATCCAGACAGTAGCAGCCGAACCAGACCCATCCAGACAGTAGCAGCCGAACCAGACCCATCCAGACAGTAGCAGCCAGAACCAGAACCATCCAGACAGTAGCAGCCGAACCAGACCCATCCAGACAGTAGCAGCAGTAGCAGAACCAGACCCATCCAGACAGTAGCAGCCAACCAGACCCATCCAGACAGTAGCAGCCGAACCAGACCCATCCAGACAGTAGCAGCCGAACCAGACCCATCCAGACAGTAGCAGCCGAACCAGACCCATCCAGACAGTAGCAGCCACACCAGACCCATCCAGACAGTAGCAGCCACCAGACCCATCCAGACAGTAGCAGCCACCAGACCCATCCAGACAGTAGCAGCCACACCAGACCCATCCAGACAGTAGCAGCCGAACCAGACCCATCCAGACAGTAGCAGCCAACCAGACCCATCCAGACAGTAGCAGCCACACCAGACCCATCCAGACAGTAGCAGCCACACCAGACCCATCCAGACAGTAGCAGCCAGAACCAGACCCATCCAGACAGTAGCAGCCGAACCAGACCCATCCAGACAGTAGCAGCCAGACCCACCAGACCCATCCAGACAGTAGACAGCCACACCAGACCCATCCAGACAGTAGCAGAACCAGACCATCCAGACAGTAGCAGCCAACCAGAACCATCCAGACAGTAGCAGCCGAACCAGACCCATCCAGACAGTAGCAGCCGAACCAGACCCATCCAGACAGTAGCAGCAGACCCATCCAGACAGTAGCAGCCGAACCAGAACCATCCAGACAGTAGCAGCCAGACCCACAGACAGTACCCATCCAGAACCATCCAGACAGCAGCAGCCACACCAGACCCATCCAGACAGTAGCAGCCGAACCAGACCCATCCAGACAGTAGCAGCCAAACCAGACCCATCCAGACAGTAGCAGCCGAACCAGACCCATCCAGACAGTAGCAGCCGACACCAGACCATCCAGACAGTAGCAACCGAACCAGACCCATCCAGACAGTAGCAGCCGAACCAGACCCATCCAGACAGTAGCAGCCACCAGACCCATCCAGACAGTAGCAGCCACACCAGACCCTGAACCAGACCCATCCAGACAGTAGCAGCCACACCAGACCCATCCAGACCAGACCCATCCAGACAGTAGCAGCTGAACCAGACCCATCCAGACAGACCCATCCAGACAGTAGCAGCTGAACCAGACCCATCCAGACAGTAGCAGCCGAACCAGACCCATCCAGACAGTAGCAGCACACCAGACCCATCCAGACAGTAGCAGCCGAACCAGACCCATCCAGACAGTAGCAGCCGAACCAGACCCATCCAGACAGTAGCAGCCAGAACCAGACCCATCCAGACAGTAGCAGCCAACCAGACCCATCCAGACAGTAGCAGCCGAACCAGACAGAACCATCCAGACAGTAGCAGCCGAACCAGACCCATCCAGACAGTAGCAGCCGAACCAGACCCATCCAGACAGTAGCAGCCGACACCAGACCCATCCAGACAGTAGCAGCCAACCAGACCCATCCAGACAGTAGCAGAACCAGACCCACCAGACCCAGCAGCCACACCAGACCAGTCCAGCAGCCGAACCAGAACCATCCAGACAGTAGCAGCCGAACCAGACCCATCCAGACAGTAGCAGCCGAACCAGACCCATCCAGACAGTAGCAGCCGAACCAGACCCATCCAGACAGTAGCAGCCGAACCAGACCCATCCAGACAGTAGCAGCTGAACCAGACCCATCCAGACAGTAGCAGCCGAACCAGACCCATCCAGACAGTAGCAGACCCATCCAGACAGTAGCAGCCACACCAGACCCATCCAGACAGTAGCAGCCGAACCAGACCCATCCAGACAGTAGCAGCCGAACCAGACCCATCCAGACAGTAGCAGCCGAACCAGACCCATCCAGACAGTAGCAGCCAACCAGACCCATCCAGACAGTAGCAGCCACACCAGACCCATCCAGACAGTAGCAGCCACACCAGACCCATCCAGACAGTAGCAGCCGAACCAGACCCATCCAGACAGTAGCAGCCGAACCAGACCCATCCAGACAGTAGCAGCCAGAACCAGACCCATCCAGACAGTAGCAGCCGAACCAGACCCATCCAGACAGTAGCAGCCGAACCAGACCCATCCAGACAGTAGCAGCCACACCAGACCCATCCAGACAGTAGCAGCCGAACCAGACCCATCCAGACAGTAGCAGACCAGCCAACCAGACCCATCCAGACAGTAGCAGCAGCCAGTAGCAACCAGACCCATCCAGACAGTAGCAGCCAGAACCAGACCCATCCAGACAGTAGCAGCCGAACCAGACCCATCCAGACAGTAGCAGCCACTGAACCAGACCCATCCAGACAGTAGCAGCCACACCAGACCCATCCAGACAGACCCATCCAGACAGTAGCAGCCGAACCAGACCCATCCAGACAGTAGCAGCCACACCAGACCCATCCAGACAGTAGCAGCCACACCAGACCCATCCAGACAGTAGCAGCCACACCAGACCCATCCAGACAGTAGCAGCCGAACCAGACCCATCCAGACAGTAGCAGCCACACCAGACCCATCCAGACAGTAGCAGCCGAACCAGACCCATCCAGACAGTAGCAGCTGAACCAGACCCATCCAGACAGTAGCAGCTGAACCAGACCCATCCAGACAGTAGCAGCCACACCAGACCCATCCAGACAGTAGCAGCCGAACCAGACCCATCCAGACAGTAGCAGCCAACCAGACCCATCCAGACAGTAGCAGCTAGAACCAGACCCATCCAGACAGTAGCAGCGAACCAGACCCATCCAGACAGTAGCAGCCACACCAGACCATCCAGACAGAGCCTGAACCAGACCCATCCAGACAGTAGCAGCTGAACCAGACCCATCCAGACAGTAGCAGCCAACCAGACCCATCCAGACAGTAGCAGCCAAACCAGAACCATCCAGACAGTAGCAGAACCAGACCCATCCAGACAGTAGCAGCCGAACCAGACCCATCCAGACAGTAGCAGCCGAACCAGACCCATCCAGACAGTAGCAGCTGAACCAGACCCATCCAGACAGTAGCAGCTGAACCAGACCCATCCAGACAGTAGCAGCCACACCAGACCCATCCAGACAGTAGCAGCCGAACCAGACCCATCCAGACAGTAGCAGCCACACCAGACCCATCCAGACAGTAGCAGCCCTCCAGACAGTAGCAGACCCATCCAGACAGTAGCAGCTGAACCAGCAGCCTAAACCAGACCCATCCAAACAGACAGTAGAACCATCCAGCAGTAGCAGAACCAGACCCATCCAGACAGTAGCAGCCGAACCAGACCCATCCAGACACAGCAGCCACACCAGACCCATCCAGACACCAGACCCATCCAGACAGTAGCAGCTGAACCAGACCCATCCAGACAGTAGCCATCCAGACAGTAGCAGCCGAACCAGACCCATCCAGACAGTAGCAGCCAACCAGACCCATCCAGACACCAGACCCAGACAGTAGCAACCAGACCCATCCAGACAGTAGCAGCCGAACCAGACCCATCCAGACAGTAGCAGCCGAACCAGACCCATCCAGACAGTAGCAGCTGAACCAGACCCATCCAGACAGTAGCAGCTGAACCAGACCCATCCAGACAGTAGCAGCCACACCAGACCCATCCAGACAGTAGCAGCCGAACCAGACCCATCCAGACAGTAGCAGCTGAACCAGACCCATCCAGACAGTAGCAGAACCAGAACCATCCAGACAGTAGCAGCCTGAACCAGACCCATCCAGACAGTCCAGCAGTAGCAGCAGCCAACCAGACCCATCCAGACAGTAGCAGCCACACCAGACCCATCCAGACAGTAGCAGAACCAGACCCATCCAGACAGTAGCAGCTGAACCAGACCCATCCAGACAGTAGCAGCCGAACCAGACCCATCCAGACAGTAGCAGCCACACCAGACCCATCCAGACAGTAGCAGCCGAACCAGACCCATCCAGACAGTAGCAGCCAACCAGACCCATCCAGACAGTAGCAGCCACACCAGACCCATCCAGACAGTAGCAGCCGAACCAGACCCATCCAGACAGTAGCAGCCGAACCAGACCCATCCAGACAGTAGCAGCCACACCAGACCCATCCAGACAGTAGAACCAGACCCACATACAGACAGACAGCTGACACCAGACCCATCCAGACAGTAGCAGCTGAACCAGACCCATCCAGACAGTAGCAGCCGAACCAGACCCATCCAGACAGTAGCAGCCAACCAGACCCATCCAGACAGTAGCAGCCGAACCAGACCCATCCAGACAGTAGCAGCCAACCAGACCCATCCAGACAGTAGCAGCCAGACCACCAGACCCATCCAGACAGTAGCAGCCACACCAGACCCATCCAGACAGTAGCAGCGAACCAGACCCATCCAGACAGTAGCAGCCGAACCAGACCCATCAGACAGTAGCAGCTGAACCAGACCCATCCAGACAGTAGCAGCCACACCAGACCCATCCAGACAGTAGCAGCCGAACCAGACCCATCCAGACAGTAGCAGCTGAACCAGACCCATCCAGACACAGTGAACCAGCAGCAGTAGCAGCCGACACCAGACCCATCCAGACAGTAGCAGCCGAACCAGACCCATCCAGACAGTAGCAGCTGAACCAGACCCATCCAGACAGTAGCAGCCTGACACCAGACCCATCCAGACAGTAGCAGCCACACCAGACCCATCCAGACAGTAGCAGCTGAACCAGACCCATCCAGACAGTAGCAGCTGAACCAGACCCATCCAGACAGACCCAGCTGAACCAGACCCATCCAGACAGACAGACCCATCCAGACAGTAGACCCATCCAGACAGTAGCAGAACCAGACCCATCCAGACAGTAGCAGCTGAACCAGAACCATCCAGACAGTAGCAGCTGAACCAGACCCATCCAGACAGTAGCAGCCACACCAGACCCATCCAGACAGTAGCCGAACCAGACCCATCCAGACAGTAGCAGCTGAACCAGACCCATCCAGACAGTAGCAGCTGAACCAGACCCATCCAGACAGTAGCAGCTGAACCAGACCCATCCAGACAGTAGCAGCCAACCAGACCCATCCAGACAGTAGCAGCTGAACCAGACCCATCCCACACCAGACCCATCCAGACAGTAGCAGCCGAACCAGACCCATCCAGACAGTAGCAGCCACACCAGACCCACCAGACCCACCCCAGACAGTAGCAGCTGAACCAGACCCATCCAGACAGTAGCAGCTGAACCAGACCCATCAGACAGTAGCAGCCAGAACCAGACAGTAGCCATCCAGACAGTAGTTTAACCAGACCCCATCCAGACAGTAGAGCTTTGAACCAGACCCATCCAGACAGTAGCAGCTGAACCAGACCCATCCAGACAGTAGCAGCTGAACCAGACCCATCCAGACAGTAGCAGCTGAACCAGACCCATCCAGACAGTAGCAGCTGAACCAGACCCATCCAGACAGTAGCAGCTGAACCAGAGTAGCAACGAACCCATCCAGACAGTAGCAGCCACCAGACCCATAGCAGCCGAGCCACCAGACCCATCCAGACAGTAGACAGCTGAACCAGACCCATCCAGACAGTAGCAGCTGAACCAGACCCATCCAGACAGAAGCAGCTGAACCAGACCCATCCAGACAGTAGCAGCAAACCAGACCCATCCAGACAGTAGCAGCCAACCAGACCCATCCAGACGTGGCCAGACAGACCCATCCAGACAGTAGCAGCTGAATAGACCCATCCAGACAG
>NW_026290463.1:0-5334 GCF_023373465.1 Oncorhynchus keta
TTTAATTAGTGTGTTTAATATTTTAGGGACTCCTGAGAACCCTCAAACCAGGCTGTCATCTTGTGAAACAGTGGATTTAACGGATCTAGCTAGCTAAAGCATTTACTGCAAATTTGAATGTACAATTTTGTAAGCTTGCCTTGCCAATATTTGCCATGCAATGCAGCTAACTAACTCTTCTTGCTTATTATATAGTGGAGGATAAAAATCATTGTATGCCTATGCATGTAGCTAGCTATCTGTGTATGTACTGTTTAAAACGCTTGGTATAATATTATGTCACGCTCTGACCTTTATTTTCTGTGTTTTGTGTTTAGTTAGTATGGTCAGGGCGTGAGTTGGGTGGGCAGTCTATGTTTGTTTGTCTAGGTTTTGGGAATTTCTATGTTTCGCCTAGTATGGTTCTCAATCAGAGGCAGGTGTCATTAGTTGTCTCTGATTGAGAATCATACTTAGGTGGCCTGGGTTTCACTGTGTGTTTGTGGGTGATTGTTTCCTGTCTCTGTGTATGCACCAGATAGGACTGTAATTTGAGTTTTCACGTTTTCTTGTTTTGTTAGTTTGTTCATGTGTACCTTAAAGCATTAAGAAGTACCATGGAAAATTACCACGCCGCGTATTGGTCCTCTGATCCGTTTCGCCTCTCCTCTTCGGAAGAAGAGGAGGAAACTCGTTACAGAATCACCCACCACAATCGGACCAAGCGGCGTGGTAAAGGACAGCGACGACAGCAGCAGCAGCAACAACAACAGCGGCCAGCATCAGAGCTGAATCTGGACTACACAACTTGGGAGGAGATAGATAGGTGGGCGGTCTGACCCAGGGAGAGTGCCGGAGCCCGCCTGGGATTCGATGGAGCAATGCAAGGAAGGTTACAGGAGAATGAGGTTGGCTGGGGAAAATCGCAGCCCCAAAGCAGAGCTGGAGGCAGCGAAAGCTGATCGGCGGCAATATGAGGAGCCAGCACGGCAGTGCGACAGGTACGAGAGGCAGCCCCAAATTTTTTTGGGGGGCACACGAGGTGTGGTACTAAGCCAGGTAGCAGACCTGAGCTCACTCCTCGTGCTTATTATGAGCAGCGCATTACTGGTCAGGCACCGTGTTATGCGGTTGAGCGCACGGTGTCGCCAGTGCGTGTCCATAGCCCGGTGCGCTATAGGGCAGCCCCCGAGAGTGCCATGCGAGTGTGGGCATTGAGCCAGGGCGTATGGTGCCTGCTCAGCGGGTCTGGTCGCCGGTACGCAGTCTTGGTCCAGGTTATCCTGCGCCGGCTCTGCGTGCTGTGTCTCCGGGCGCTGGGAGGGTGCAGTGCGTCCTCTGCCTGCGCTCCGCTCGTACCGGGCAACTGTGGGAGTGGAGCCTAGGGGAGAGGTGCGTGTAGTAAGCACTAGATCTCCCGTGCTTACCCACAGCCCGGTTCAACCTGTGCCTGCACTCTTGAGGGTCCGGGCTCGAGTAGTTGTCCAGCCTGGGGAAGTGGTGCCAGGTTGCGCACCAGAGCTCCAGTGCTCCCCACAGCCCGGTCTTTCAGGCTCCTCCTAACACCAAGCCTCCTGAAAGTCTCCCCAGCCTGGTAGTTCCTGTGGCAGCCCCACGCACCAGGCTGTCTCTCAGTCTCCTCCCTGCAGGTGCTCCCGCCTGTCCGGCGCCGCTGCCGGAGCATTCCGCCTGTCCGGCGCCGCTGCCGGAGCCTCCCGCCTGTCCGGCGCCGCTGCCGGAGCCTCCCGCCTGTCCGGAGCCTCCCGCCTGTCCGGCGCCGCTGCCGGAGCGTCCCGCCTGTCCGGCGCGCTGCCGGAGCCTCCCGCCTGTCCGGGCGCCGCTGCCGGAGCCTCCCGCCTGTCCGGCGCCGCTGCCGGAGCCTCCCGCCTGTCCTCCCGCCTGTCCGGCGCCGCTGCCGGAGCCTCCCGCCTGTCCGGCGCCGCTGCTGGAGCGTCCCGCCTGTCCGGCGCCGCTGCCTCCTGTAGCAGCTCCACGCACCAGGCTGTCTCTCTGTCTCCTCTCTGCAGGTGCTCCCGCCTGTCCGGCGCCGCTGCCGGAGCCTCCCGCCTGTCCGGGCGCCGCTGCCGGAGCCTCCCGCCTGTCCGGCGCCGCTGCGGAGCCTCCGCCTGTCCGGCGCCGCTGCCGGAGCCTCCCGCCTGTCCGGCGCCGCTGCAGCCTCGCCTGTCCGGCGCCGCTGCCGGAGCCTCCCGCCTGTCCGGCGCTGCTGCCGGAGCCTCCCGCCTGTCCGGCGCTGCTGCCGGAGCGTCCCGCCTGTCCGGCGCCGCTGCTGGAGCGTCCCGCCTGTCCGGCGCCGCTGCCGGAGCGTCCCGCCTGTCTGGCGCCGCTGCCGGAGCGTCCCGCCTGTCTGGCGCCGCTGCCGGAGCGTCCCTCCTGTCCGGCGCCGCTGCCGGAGCCTCCCGCCTGTCCGGCGCCGCTGCCGGAGCGTCCCGCCTGTCCGGCGCCGCTGCCAGGAGCCCCTCAGCCCAGAGGCGCCAGAGCCCCTCAGCCCAGAGGCGCCAGAGCCCCTCAGCCCAGAGGCGCCAGAGCCCCTCAGCCCAGAGGCGCCCAGAGCCCCTGTCCCTCTGTCCAGAGCCCCTGTCCCTCTGTCCAGAGCCCCTGTCCCTCTGTCCAGAGCCCCTGCCCCTCTGTCCCGAGCTGCCCCTCTGTCCAGTGGGGTCATTGAGAGGGGTTGCCATGGTGAGAAAGCCACGGAGGCGGAAAATAAGGCGGACAAAGACAAGGGTGAAGTGGGGTCCGCGTCCCGCGCCAGAACCGCCACCGCGGACAGACGCCCACCCAGACCCTCCCCTATAGGTCAAGGTTTTGCGGCCGGAGTCCGCACCTTTGGGGGGTACTGTCACGTTCTGACCTTTATTTTCTGTGTTTTGTGTTTAGTTAGTATGGTCAGGGCGTGAGTTGGGTGGGCAGTCTATGTTTGTTTGTCTAGGTTTTGGGAATTTCTATGTTTCGGCCTAGTATGGTTCTCAATCAGAGGCAGGTGTCATTAGTTGTCTCTGATTGAGAATCATACCTAGGTAGCCTGGGTTTCACTGTGTGTTTGTGGGTGATTGTTTCCTGTCTCTGTGTATGCACCAGATAGGACTGTAATTTGAGTTTTCACGTTTTCTTGTTTTGTTAGTTTGTTCATGTGTACCTTAAAGCATTAAAGAAGTACCATGGAAAATTACCACGCCGCGTATTGGTCCTCTGATCCGTTTCGCCTCTCCTCTTCGGAAGAAGAGGAGGAAACTAGTTCATATTAGTTCAGAGCAGTGGTTTTAAATATTTACACCAGTTAATCATGAATCCCAAGAAATTGCAGAAAATGACTGTTACATGTCGATATTATAATGTTAATATTAGCTAGCTAGCTTTGAACCTAGCTATGAACCTCAGCTATCATAGCCAGTAGTATTGACTTCAAGACACTCTAAATGGCATCAATGAAGCCTCTGGATTAAGTAGAATATAATATAAGTTTAAGTTGTGTGTATATTAGTTATTACCAAGCATGAGTTTCCCACATTGTAGCCTGTACATTGAATATATTCACTGTTTATGTACAGTACTCTACCTTGACAAATGTTAGACATTGTTTTTCAGTCATATCCAATTGCAGGAGTATCATACTCCAGTCTTTAAATGATACTGTGTCTGCATGCATGTATTACAATTATACACTTCATTGTTTACCAATCCTGGTCTTGGGACATCAGTAGATGAGAACACATTATTCAACTAGTTAGAGGCTGATTTGTAATTCAGGACCAGAATTCTGTTAACTGTACACACACTACACCTCCTTTGCATCATGTAAATACTCTAAAACGGGTTCATCTCACCATCTCATTTCCTCCATCTGAGGACACAGGATATGTGTATTATTTCAACAAATGAGACTTAATTTCAACCAGTAGAGAATGTGAAAAGCTTTATTGAAAGTGAATTATCCAAGTGTTATAAATATATAATACATGCATTATAAATATTATAGAGTTTTAAACATGTATTTTTCCATTTATAAACACACCCTATGTGTTCTAATAAAATCAACTACATGCATTGAGCTTGTCTGATGCTTTAAATTCATGGTTTGATGCCTCATGAGGGCGCCAGAGATCTAGAAAACCAGAAGAAAAAAACATAACCCAACAATTTTCCTCCCACTCCTGCTGGCTTTCGCAGATTCTGCCATTACTCTCCTGAAGTTGATGGTAACAGGCTACACGTGGAGTCGGCAACCTTTCTCATGTGGAATGCCAATTTAACTTACAATTTCTACCGATCTGTGTGCCAGTTATGGTTTTCATATGCAAATGTTTGTGAGACAATTTAATTTATAATAACGTCTTCATGATCTCAAAATCATTGATACATGTGGTTGATCAAAATTCTATGCAAATCTAAATGAAATGATTACAACAAACCCAAAGAGAGTTACTTCTATTGCCATTGCCAACTATGTAAATAGCCTTTAATAAAGCCAACAAATAAAAACATTGCATAAGTAAATATTATATAAATCACATTGGCTGCACATGGCCTGTCTGCAATGAACTTGAAACACTATCAACTTGGGTCAGACCCGAAGCTAGTGTAGCAACTCTCATATGGCTCATTGACAAAGGACACAGTGCTCTTCTCTTTCAAGGTTTATTCAGCAAGTACATACTGTACACAACACTGTGTAAACTTCAGAACCGCAAACCCACCAAGCAATCTCCATCAAAGTTGAATAATTCTTTCTCTCTCTCTCTCTCGCTCTCTCTGTACCTCTCTTTGTACTTCCTCAGAAACTCACATATCTGCCTCTCATTGGCCTCACCGGTTACCTGGAACACAAACACAAGAACATTATCCCTCACTCACTCCTCTGAACAGATCTGATAGGACTGGATAGGTCATTGGTGTAAGCAATATGGCTGAAACCAGGTAGAGCTACTGCTTTACATCTTCACAGGTCCACCAAGGCAATCAATGACAGCAGAAAGCATGAGACAATGTTTTGTAATATACAATAAGTCACCCCACTTTTAAGTCGTCCTTCCCAGACCGAACGTCACAGTAGCCAGCAGCCCCAAAACACCAGCCCACTCCTCCCCTCCTCGAAGGCCTTGGCCGCCCCTTCAGTCACCCTCTTCCTTCCAGAAACATCCAGAGACACCAGCAGTGGGAGAACCCCAGAACTCCTCCAGAAGCAGCCTAACCACCTCATCCCCCTCCATTTCTTAGTCATCCTCTGCGGTGGACATTCCAGAGGCAAAGCAGTCATCAGAGAGATCCAGGTGCCTGAGGGCGTGGAGCTGGTTGAGGAAGGAGATCACCCTGGCAAGGGAAATGTCCAGCTGCCTCAGC
>NW_026290464.1:0-5145 GCF_023373465.1 Oncorhynchus keta
GCCTGCTCGCTGAAGTGTTTCAGGGAGCGTTTTACAGTGATGAGTGGAGATCGTTTTTTTATTTATTTATTTTATTTCACCTTTATTTAACCAGGTAGGCTAGTTGAGAACAAGTTCTCATTTGCAACTGCGACCTGGCCAAGATAAAGCATAGCAGTGTGAACAGACAACACAGAGTTACACATGGAGTAAACAATTAGCAAGTCAATAACACAGTAGAAAAAAAATGGGCAGTCTATATACAATGTGTGCAAAAGGCATGAGGAGGTAGGCGAATAATACAATTTTGCAGATTAACACTGGAGTGATAAATGATCAGATGGGCATGTACAGGTAGAGATATTGGTGTGCAAAAGAGCAGAAAAGTAAATAAATAAAAACAGTATAAAAACAGTATGGGAATGAGGTAGGTGAAAAAGGGTGAGCTATTTACCTATAGACTATGTACAGCTGCAGCGATCGGTTAGCTGCTCGGATAGCTGATGTTTGAAGTTGGTGAGGGAGATAAAAGTCTCCAACTTCAGCGATGCTGCAATTGCCCAGTCACAGGCAGCAGAGTACTGGAACGAAAGGCGGCCAAATGAGGTGTTGGCTTTAGGGATGATCAGTGAGATACACCTGCTGGAGCGCGTGCTACGGATGGGTGTTGCCATCGTGACCAGTGAACTGAGATAAGGCGGAGCTTTACCTAGCATGGACTTGTAAATGACCTGAGCCAGTGGGTCTGGCGACGAATATGTAGTGAGGGCCAGCCGACTAGAGCATACAAGTCGCAGTGGTGGGTGGTATAAGGTGCTTTAGTGACAAAACGGATGGCACTGTGATAGACTGCATCCAGTTTGCTGAGTAGAGTGTTGAAGCCATTTTGTAGATGACATCGCCGAAGTCGAGGATCGGTAGGATAGTCAGTTTTACTAGGGTAAGCTTGGCAGCGTGAGTGAAGGAGGCTTTGTTGCGGAATAGAAAGCCGACTCTGATTTGATTTTTGATTGAGATGTTTGATGTGAGTCTGGAAGGAGAGTTTGCAGTCTAGCCAGACACCTAGGTACTTATAGATGTCCACATATTCAAGGTTGGAACCATCCAGGGTGGTGATGCTAGTCGGGCATGCGGGTGCAGGCAGCGATCGGTTGAAAAGCATGCATTTGGTTTTACTCGTTTAAGAGCAGTTGGAGGCCACGGAAGGAGTGCTGTATGGCATTGAAGCTCGTTTGGAGGTTTGATAGCACAGTGTCCAATGACGGGCCGAAAGTATATAGAATGGTGTCGTCTGCGTAGAGGTGGATCAGGGAATCGCCCGCAGCAAGAGCAACATCATTGATATATACAGAGAAAAGAGTCGGCCCGAGAATTGAACCCTGTGGCACCCCCATAGAGACTGCCAGAGGACCGGACAGCATGCCCTCTGATTTGACACACTGAACTCTGTCTGCAAAGTAATTGGTGAACCAGGCAAGGCAGTCATCCGAAAAACCGAGGCTGTTGAGTCTGCCGATAAGAATTTGGTGATTGACAGAGTCGAAAGCCTTGGCGAGGTCGATGAAGACGGCTGCACAGTACTGTCTTTTATCGATGGCGGTTATGATATCATTTAGTACCTTGAGTGTGGCTGAGGTGCACCCGTGACCGGCTCTGAAACCAGATTGCACAGCGGAGAAGGTACGGTGGATTCGAGATGGTCAGTGACCTGTTTGTTGACTTGGCTTTCGAAGACCTTAGATAGGCAGGGCAGGATGGATATAGGTCTATAGCAGTTTGGGTCCAGGGTGTCTCCTCCTTTGAAGAGGGGGATGACTGCGGCAGCTTTCCAATCCTTGGGGATCTCAGACGATATGAAAGAGAGGTTGAACAGGCTGGTAATAGGGGTTGCGACAATGGCGGCAGATAGTTTCAGAAATAGCGGGTCCAGATTGTCAAGCCCAGCTGATTTGTACGGGTCCAGGTTTTGCAGCTCTTCAGAACATCTGCTATCTGGATTTGGGTAAAGGAGAACCTGGAGAGGCTTGGGTGAGGAACTACGGGGGGCGGAGCTGTTGGCCGAGGTTGAGTAGCCAGGCGGAAGGCATGGCCAGCCGTTGAGAAGTGCTTATTGAAGTTTTCGATAATCATGGATTTATCGGTGGAGACCGTGTTTCCTAGCCTCAGTGCAGTGGGCAGCTGGGAGGAGGTGCTCTTGTTCTCCATGGACTTCACAGTGTCCCAGAACTTTTTGGAGTTGGAGCTACAGGATGCAAACTTTTGCCTGAAGAAGCTGGCCTTAGCTTTCCTGACTGACTGCGTGTAGGTTGGTTCCTGACTTCCCTGAACAGTTGCATATCACGGGGGGCTATTCGATGCTATTGCAGTCCGCCACAGGATGTTTTTGTGCTGGTCGAGGGCAGTCAGGTCTGGAGTGAACCAAGGGCTGTATCTGTTCTTGGTTCTGCATTTTTGAACGGAGCATGCTTATCCAAAATGGTGAGGAAGTTACTTTTAAAGAATGACCAGGCATCCT
The DNA here is from genome assembly GCF_023373465.1 of Oncorhynchus keta. Taxonomy (NCBI): domain Eukaryota; kingdom Metazoa; phylum Chordata; class Actinopteri; order Salmoniformes; family Salmonidae; genus Oncorhynchus; species Oncorhynchus keta. Next base: position 2,495 of record NW_026290464.1, read on the forward strand.
CAACTGACGGGATGAGGTCAATGTCCTTCCAGGATACACGGGCCAGGTCGATTAGAAAGGCCTGCTCACAGAAGTGTTTTAGGGAGCGTTTGACAGTGATGAGGGGTGGTCGTTTGACTGCGGCCCGTGGCGGATACAGGCGATGAGGCAGTGATCGCTGAGATCCTGGTTGAAGACAGCGGAGGTATATTTGGAGGGCCAGTTGGTCAGGATGACGTCTATGAGGGTGCCCTTGTTTACAGAGTTAGGTTGTACCTGGTGGGTTCCTTGATGATTTGCGTGAGATTGAGGGCATCTAGCTTAGATTGTAGGACTGCCGGGGTGTTAAGCATATCCCAGTTTAGGTCACCTAACAGGACAAACTCTGAAGCTAGATGGGGGCGATCAATTCACAAATGGTGTCCAGGGCACAGCTGGGAGCTGACGGGGTCGGTAGCAGGCGGCAACAGTGAGAGACTTGTTTCTGGAGAGAGTAATTTTCAAAATTAGTAGTTCAAACTGTTTGGGTATGGACCTGAAAGTATGACATTACTTTGCAGGCTATCTCTGCAGTAGACTGCGACTCCGCCCCTTTGGCAGTTCTATCTTGACGGAAGATGTTATAGTTGGGTATGGAAATCTCTGAATTTTGGTGGCCTTCCTGAGCCAGGATTCAGACACGGCAAGGACATCAGGGTTAGCAGAGTGTGCAAAGCAGTGAGTAAAACAAACTTAGGAGGAGGCTTCTGATGTTGACATGCATAAAACCAAGACTTTTTCGATCACAGAAGTCAACAAATGAGGGTACCTGGGGACATGCAGGGCCTGGGTTTACCTCCACATCACCCGCGGAACAGAGAAGGAGTAGTATGAGGGTGCGGCTAAAGGCTATCAAAACTGGTCGCCTAGAGCGTTGGGGGCAGAGGATAAGAGGAGCAGGTTTCTGGGCATGGTAGAATATATTCAGGACATAATGCGCAGACAGGGCGGGTACAGCGGAGGTAAGCCCAGGCACTGGGTGATGATGAGAGAGGTTGTATCTCTGGACATGCTGGTTGTAATGGGTGAGGTCACCGCATGTGTGGGGGGTGGGACAAAGGAGGTAACAGGGGTATGCAGAGTGGATCTAGGGGCTCCATTGTGAACTAAAACAATGATAACTAACCTGAACAACAGTATACAAGGCATATTGACATTTGGGAGAGACATACAGCGAGGCATACAGTAATCACAGGTGTTGAATTGGGAAAGCTAGCTAAAAACAGTAGGCGAGGCTAATCAGCTAGCACAACAAACAGCAGGTAAAATGGCGTTGACTAGGCAACTGGGTCGACAGATAAAACAAACAAGCAGAATGGAGTACCGTGATTAATGGACAGTCCAGCGTGCGTCAGCTATGTAGCCAAGAGATCAGTGTCCAGGGGGCAGCGGTGGATGGGCAGGGAAGCTGGGCTGGCGAGTGTTATCCAGGTTTTAAAAAAAACTAACAATGACTAAATAGCTTGTAGCTAGTTAGCTGGTTAGCGTCTGGAGGTTCTTGAGTGTGTCATAAAAATAAAATAAAAATTAAAGGTGATAGCGATTCCGTATCACAGTGGGTGAGGCAGGTTTCCGGGGAAGGTATAAACAAAATAAAAATCAAAGAGAGATAGAAAGTAAATGGGTTCAGAGTGTTTAGAACGCAGTGAGCCAGATGGTTAGCAGGCCTGTGCTAACAAGCTAACAGTTCGTAGGCCCGGCTAGACAAGCTAACCGTTAGCAGGCCGAATTAGCAAGCAGGGAGATAGCGAGGGCTAGAGAGCTAACCTTTGGGGGACGTCGCGATGGGGTGAGTCTGTTTATTCCTCTTCTTGCGGTGATCGACAGACCGGTCGTGGACCACCCGGTAATTGTAGCCCAGGATTATGCTACAGGAGCTCTAATGCGCTGGGTGAGCTGGAGACACAGCGTTTCAGAAAGCTCGTGGGCCTTGGCCAGCAGATGGATCTTTGGCGATGTCGCAAACGAAAAGCCTGTTGAAACCACCTCGACGCATTATGTCGGGCGGACCAGTCGTGATGGATCGCGGGCCCGTGTCGGCAGTAAAGGGTCCAGGCCAATTGGCAAAAGAGGTATTGTTGGGCCTCTTCGGCTAGTCGGGAGATGGGTTTAGCTCAAGGCTAACTGTAGCTTGTTTTGGGACAGAGACGTTAGGGGAGTAGCCACTGGATTGCAGCTAGCTAGTTGCGATGATCCGGTGTAAAGGTTCAGAGCTCATGGTAGAACTGAGATGTGGTAGAGAAAGAGCAGTCTGATATGCTCTGCTGATGTCGTTGGTGTCCTAGTTAGCTTTGAAGACCCTAGCAATGGCTAACTGAGTAGTAGCTAGTTAGCTGGCTAGCTTCTGACGGTTCTAAAGTAAAGTATAGAAAGCAGATCCGTACCACATTGGGTGATGCGGTTGCAGGAGAGTATATTCAGCTCTAGTTTGAAAGTGAGATTAAAATATGTACTAAATATATACAGAAAAAAACGAAGAAAACTATATTTACACTAGACAGGACGGGACAAGACAAAACACACGTCCGATTGCTACGCCATCTTGATTCAAGTTTGACCGCTGACCCATTACGGATGCAGGCAATGAGGCAGTGATCGCTGAGATCTTGGTTGAAGACAGCAGAGGTGTATTT
>NW_026290465.1:0-5632 GCF_023373465.1 Oncorhynchus keta
AAGAACAGACTGCCCACCCCAACTCACGCCCTGACCATACTAAACAAAGACCAAACAAGGAACTAAGGTCAGGACCAGCCAGTACCCCAAAGGTGTGGACTCGGCTAGCAAACCTGAACCTATAGGGGAGGTCTAGGGTGAGTGTCTGTCAGCAGTGGTGGCTCTGGCGCAGGATGTGGACCCCACTCCACCTAGTTTCTGTCCGCCTCTTCACCTGCCTCCGTGGCCTCTTAGAGCGGCGACCTGCCGCCTGACCTCAGACTGGGACCTAGCCGGGTTCGAATGGACTGGGAGATTCCGCAGCACCGGACGGACGGGAGATTCGGCAGCTCCTGACCAGACGGGCGGCTCTGGCAGCTCCGGGCTGACGGGCGGATCTGGCAGCTCTGGCCGGCCGGAGCGGACTCTGGCAGCTCCTGACTGGCGAGGCGGATCTGGCAGCTCCTGACTGACGGGCGGCTCTGGCAGCTCCTGGCTGGCGGGGCGGCTCTGGCAGCTCCTGACTGACGGCTGCTCTGGCAGCTCCTGACGACGGGCGGCTCTGGCAGCTCCTGACTGGCGGGGGCTCTGACCGCGCTGTCCATGCAGGCGAGGAACAACATGTTCTCGTGTTTGTCTATCAAGCACTTCTGAATAAGCTAACTGCTTAGTGACAGGGTGGCTCTGGCAGCTCAGGACAGACGGGCGGATCTGGCAGCTCAGGGCAGACGGGCAGAGGCTCTGGCAGCTCAGGACAGACGGGGCGGGCGCTGCAGCAGCAGCTCAGGACAGACGGGCGGCTCCTGGCAGCTCTGGGACAGGCAGGGGCGTCTCCTAGCCGCAGCTCAGGACAGGCTGGGGCGGCATCTCTGGCAGCTCCAGGGCTGGCAGACGGGAGACTCTGGCAGCTCACGGGGATCAGACGGGAGGACCTCTGGCCAGTTCAGGACGGGCGGGGAGACTCTGGCAGCTCAGGACCGAGGCCGGGAGGCTCTGGCAGCTCAGGACAGACCTGGGAGACTCTGGCAGCTCAGGACAGGCGGGAGACTCTGGCAGCTCAGGACAAGGCAGGGAGGCTCCAGCAGCTCAGGACAGGCGGAGACTCCACGCAGCTCCGCTGGGATGGCAGGGAGACTCCGGCGAGCTCGAGGACAGACGGGAGACTCTGGCAGCTCAGGACGAGACGGGAGACTCTGCAGCAGCTCAGGACAGAGCGGGAGACTCTGGCAGCTCAGGACAGACGGGAGAGACTCTGGCGGCAGAACGACGGAGACTGGCAGCTCAGGACAGACGGGAGACTCTGGCAGCTCAGGACAGACGGGAGCTACCTGTAATGGTAAAGCGAAGTACTTCAAACAAAACAACAAAAGCGATCACGAAACATTTCTGTATGGTGAACATACACTACAGAAAATAATCACCCACAACTCAAAAGTGAAACCAGGCTACCTAAGTATGGTTCTCAATCAGGGACAACGATTGACAGCTGCCTCTGATTGAGAACCATACCAGGCCAAACACAGAAATCCCAAATTATAGAAAAGGGAACATAAGACTGCCCACCCCAACTCACGCCCTGACCATACTAAAACAAAGACAAAACAAAGGAACTAAGGTCAGAACGTGACACGGGTGCTAGCTACAGAACTCACCACTGTGTTTTATATAAAAATGTAGGTTCGACTTCGCTGTCCATGAGACGAGAACAACATGCTCTCGTGTTTGTCTATAAAGCACTTCTGAATAAGCTACCTTCTTATTTATCATCACTCATCAACATTAGAATGATAATTCCTAAAACCAGGTCTCAAGCATGGATTACACTTGAGGGCCATACGATCTCCACAGAGTTGGGTATGGCTGCCTTTTCCTGTTACGCTCCTTGCTTATGGAATAGCCTGCAGTCTAAACTTAAACTGGATACTCTTGTCCCCTTTGCGCATTTAAAATATTTATTGTAGCATTTTTATTTTTGTATTGCTTGTAACTGTTTCGGGTAATGCAAGTTCTTGTGCTGTTAGTAGAATAACCTGTGCGTAAATGAAATCTGTTGCTGTATTTTTGTTTTGTTTTTTGTATTATCTGTGATCGTTTTGTTTGTCTCGTTTAGTTTTTAAAATCATTGTACCTAAACTGTATGTGTAAACATGTGTACACAGGGCCCAGCTGTAAAAGAGACCTTGGTCTCAGTCTGTGTTCCTTGTTGAAATAAAGGTATAATAATAATAATAAACCACACCCCCTCGTGCCATATTGCTTATATATATACTACATTTACATTTACATTACATTTAAGTCATTTAGCAGACGCTCTTATCCAGAGCGACTTACAAATTGGTGCATACACCTTATGACATCCAGTGGAACAGCCACTTTACAATAGTGCATCTAAATCTTTTTAGAGGGGGGTGAGAAGGATTACTTTACCCTATCCTAGGTATTCCTTGAAGAGGTGGGGTTTCAGGTGTCTCCGGAAGGTGGTGATTGACTCGCTGTCCTGGCGTCGTGAGGGGGAGTTTGTTCCACCATTGGGAGCCAGAGCAGCGAACAGTTTTGTCTGGGCTGAGCGGGAACTGTACTTCCTCCTCAGTGGTAGGAGGCGAGCAGGCCAGGAGGTGGATGAACGCAGTGCCATTGTTTGGGTGTAGGGCCCGATCAGAGCCTGGTACTGAGGTGCCGTTCCCTCACAGCTCCGTAGGCGAGCACCATGGTCTTGTAGCGGATGCGAGCTTCAACTGGAAGCCAGTGGAGAGAGCGGAGGAGCGGGGTGACGTGAGAACTTGGGAAGGTTGAACACCAGACGGGCTGCGGCGTTCTGGATGAGTTGTAGGGGTTTAATGGCACAGGCAGGGAGCCCAGCCAACAGCGAGTTGGTAATCAAGACGGGAGATGAGTGCCTGGATTAGGACCTGCGCCGTCTTCCTGTGTGAGGCAGTGGTCGTACTCTGCGGATGTTGTAGAGCATGAACCTACAGGAACGGGCCACCGCCTTGATGTTAGCTGAGAACGTCAGGGTGTTGTCCAGGATCACGCCAAGGTTCTTAGCGCTCTGGGAGGAGGACACAATGGAGTTGTCAACCGTGATGGCGAGATCATGGAACGGGCAGTCCTTCCCCGGGAGGAAGAGCAGCCCGTCTTGCTGAGGTTCAGCTTGAGGTGGTGATCCGTCATCCACACTGATATGTCTGCCAGACATGCAGAGATGCGATTCGCCACCTGGTCATCAGAAGGGGGAAAGGAGAAGATTAATTGTGTGTCGTCTGCATAGCAATGATAGGAGAGACCATGTGAGGTTATGACAGAGCCAAGTGACTTGGTGTATAGCGAGAATAAGAGAGGCCTAGAACAGAGCCCTGGGGGACACCAGTGGTGAGAGCGTGGTGAGGAGACAGATTCTCGCCACGCCACCTGGTAGGAGCGACCTGTCAGGTAGGACGCAATCCAAGCCGTGGGCCGCGCCCGGAGATGCCCAACTCGGAGAGGGTGGAGAGGAGGATCTGATGGTTCACAGTATCGAAGGCAGCCGATAGGTCTAGAAGGATGAGAGCAGAGGAGAGAGAGTTAGCTTTAGCAGTGCGGAGCGCCTCCGTGATACAGAGAAGAGTTAGTCTCAGTTGAATGACTAGTCTTGAAACCTGACTGATTTGGATCAAGAAGGTCATTCTGAGAGAGATAGCGGGAGAGCTGGGCCAAGGACGGCACGCTCAAGAGTTTTGGAGAGAAAAGAGAGAAGGGATACTGGTCTGTAGTTGTTGACATCGGAGGGATCGAGTGTAGGTTTTTTCAGAAGGGGTGCAACTCTCGCTTCCTCTTGAAGACGGGAGGGACGTAGCCATGGTCAGGGATGAGTTGATGAGCGAGGTGAGGTAATGAGAAGGTCTCCGGAAATGGTCTGGAGAAGAGAGGAGGGGATAGGGTCAAGCGGGCAGGTTGTTGGGCGGCCGGCCGTCACAAGACGCGAGATTTCATCTGGAGAGAGAGGGGAGAAAGAGCTCAGAGCATAGGGTAGGGCAGTGAGCAGAACTGAGCGGTGTCGCTTGACTTAGCAAACGAGGATCGGATGTCGCCGACCTTCTTTTCAAAATGGTTGACGAAGTCATCTGCAGAGAGGGAGGGGGGAGGATTCAGGAGGGAGGAGAAGGTGGCAAAGAGCTTCCTAGGTTAGAGGCAGATGCTTGGAATTTAGAATGGTAGAAAGTGGCTTTAGCAGCAGAGACAGAGGAGGAAAATGTAGAGAGGAGGGAGTGAAAGGATGCCAGGTCCGCAGGGAGGCGAGCGAGTTTTCCTCCATTTCCGCCGGCTGCCCGGAGCTCCTGTTCTGTGAGCTCGCAATGAGTCGTCGAGCCACGGAGCGGGAGGGAGGACCGAGCCGGCCTGGAGGATAGGGGACATAGAGAGTCAAAGGATGCAGAAAGGGGAGGAGAGGAGGGTTGAGGAGGCAGAATCAGGAGATAGGTTGGAGAAAGTTTGAGCAGAGGGAAGAGATGATAGGATGGAAGAGGAGAGAGTAGCGGGGGGAGAGAGAGCGAAGGTTGGGACGGCGCGATACCATCCGAGTAGGGGCAGTGTGGGAAGTGTTGGATGAGAGCGAGAGGGAAAAGGATACAAGGTAGTGGTCGGAGACTTGAGGGGAGTTGCAATGAGGTTAGTGGAAGAACAGCATCTAGTAAAGATGAGGTCAAGCGTATTGCCTGCCTTGTGAGTAGGGGGGAAGGTGAGAGGGTGAGGTCAAAAGAGGAGAGGAGGAAAGAAGGAGGCAGAGAGGAATGAGTCAAAGGTAGACGGGGGGAGGTTAAAGTCGCCCAGAACTGTGAGAGGTGAGCCGTCCTCAGGAAAGGAGCTTATCAAGGCATCAAGCTCATTGGATGAACTCCTCCGAGGGAACCTGGAGGGCGATAAATGATAAGGATGTTAAGCTTGAAAGGGCTGGTAACTGTGACAGCATGGAATTCAAAGGAGGCAATAGACAGATGGGTAAGGGAGAAAGAGAGAAAGACCACTTGGGAGAGATGAGGATCCCGGTGCCACCACCCCGCTGACCAGAAGCCTCGGGTGTGCGAGAACACGTGGGCGGACGAGGAGAGAGCAGTAGGAGTAGCAGTGTTATCTGTGGTGATCCATGTTTCCGTCAGTGCCAAGAAGTCGAGGGACTGGAGGGAGGCATAGGCTGAGATGAACTCTGCCTTGTTGGCCGCAGATCGGCAGTTCCAGAGGCTACCGGAGACCTGAACTCCACGTGGGTCGTACGCGCTGGGACCACCAGATTAGGTGGTCCGCGCCACGCGGTGTGGAGCGTTTGTATGGTCTGTGCAGAGAGGAGAGAACAGGGATAGACAGACACATAGTTGACAGGCTACAGAAAGAGGCTACGCTAATGCAAGGAGATTGAATGACAAGTGGACTACACGTCTCGAATGTTCAGAAAGTTAAGCTTACGTAGCAAGAATCTTATTGACTAAAAATGATTAAAAATGATACAGTACTGCTGAAGTAGGCTAGCTGGCAGTGGCTGCGTTGTTGACACTACACTAATCAAGTCGTTCCGCTGAGTGTAATAGTTTCTACAGTGCTACTATTCGGGGCTAGCTAGCTATAGCGTTGTTTACGTTACGTTGCGTTAAAAGAACGACAATAGCTGGCTAGCTAACCTAGA
>NW_026290466.1:0-1167 GCF_023373465.1 Oncorhynchus keta
CAGAAGCCTTGTTGAACTCACCTCAGGGGGTTTAGCATATGGGAGACAGGCAGCAGTAAGCAGAAGCCTTGTTGAACTCACCTCAGGGGGTTTAGCATATGGGAGGTGAGGAAGCAGAAGCCTTGTTGAACTCACCTCAGGGGGTTTAGCATATGGGAGGTGAGGAAGCAGAAGCCTTGTTGCACTCACCTCAGGGGGTTTAGCATATGGGAGGTGAGGAAGCAGAAGCCTTGTTGAACTCACCTCAGGGGGTTTAGCATATGGGAGGTGAGGAAGCAGAAGCCTTGTTGAACTCACCTCAGGGGGTTTAGCATATGGGAGGTGAGGAAGCAGAAGCCTTGTTGAACTCAACTCAGGGGGTTTAGCATATGGGAGGTGAGGAAGCAGAAGCCTTGTTGAACTCACCTCAGGGGGTTTAGCATATGGGAGGTGAGGAAGCAGAAGCCTGTTGCACTCACCTGTAGGGTTTAGCATATGGGAGGTGAGGGGGGCCTTTTAGCAATATGGGACAGGTGAGGAAGCAGAAGCCTTGTTGAACTCACCTCAGGGGGTTTAGCATATGGGAGACAGGCAGCTCTGTTAGTTTAGCATGGGAGGTGAGGTGAAGCAGAAGCCTTGTTGAACTCACCTCAGGGGTTTAGCATATGGGAGGGGCAGAGGAAGCAGAAGCCTTGTTGAACTCACCTCAGGGGGTTTTTAGCCTTGCATATGGGAGGTGAGGAAGCAGAAGCCTTGTTGCACTCACCTCAGGGGGTTTAGCATATGGGAGGTGAGGAAGCAGAAGCCTTGTTGAACTCACCTCAGGGGGTTTAGCATATGGGAGGTGAGGAAGCAGAAGCCTTGTTGAACTCACCTCAGGGGGTTTAGCATATGGGAGACAGGCAGCAGTAAGCAGAAGCCTTGTTGAACTCACCTCAGGGGGTTTAGCATATGGGAGACAGGCAGCAGTAAGCAGAAGCCTTGTTGAACTCACCTCAGGGGGTTTAGCATATGGGAGGTGAGGAAGCAGAAGCCTTGTTGAACTCACCTCAGGGGGTTTAGCATATGGGAGGTGAGGAAGCAGAAGCCTTGTTGAACTCACCTCAGGGGGTTTAGCATATGGGAGACAGGCAGCAGAAGCAGAAGCCTTGTTGAACTCACCTCAGGGGGTTTAGCATATGGGAGGTG
>NW_026290467.1:0-3841 GCF_023373465.1 Oncorhynchus keta
TTACATTTACATTTACATTTAAGTCATTTAGCAGACGCTCTTATCCAGAGCGACTTACAAATTGGTGCATACACCTTATGACAACCAGTGGAACAGCCACTTGCATCTAAATCTTGTTGGGGGAGAAGGGGGGGTGAGAAGGATTACTTACCCTTACTTACCCTATCCTAGGTATTCCTTGAAGAGGTGGGGTTTCAGGTGTCTCCGGAAGGTGGTGATTGACTCCGCTGTCCTGGCGTCGTGAGGGAGTTTGTTCCACCATTGGGGGCCAGAGCAGCGAACAGTTTTGACTGGGCTGAGCGGGAACTGTACTTCCTCAGTGGTAGGGAGGCGAGCAGGCCAGAGGTGGATGAACGTAGTGCCCTTGTTTGGGTGTAGGGCCTGATCAGAGCCTGGAGGTACTGAGGTGCCGTTCCCTCACAGCTCCGTAGGCGAGCACCATGGTCTTGTAGCGGATGCGAGCTTCAACTGGAAGCCAGTGGAGAGAGCGGAGGAGCGGGGTGACGTGAGAGAACTTGGGAAGGTTGAACACCAGACGGGCTGCGGCGTTCTGGATGAGTTGTAGGGGTTTAATGGCACAGGCAGGGAGCCCAGCCAACAGCGAGTTGCAGTAATCAAGACGGGAGATGACAAGTGCCTGGATTAGGACCTGCGCCGCTTCCTGTGTGAGGCAGGGTCGTACTCTGCGGATGTTGTAGAGCATGAACCTACAGGAACGGGACACCGCCTTGATGTTAGTTGAGAACGTCAGGGTGTTGTCCAGGATCACGCCAAGGTTCTTAGCGCTCTGGGAGGAGGACACAATGGAGTTGTCAACCGTGATGGCGAGATCATGGAACGGGCAGTCCTTCCCCGGGAGGAAGAGGAGCTCCGTCTTGCTGAGGTTCAGCTTGAGGTGGTGATCCGTCATCCACACTGATATGTCTGCCAGACATGCAGAGATGCGATTCGCCACCTGGTCATCAGAAGGGGGAAAGGAGAAGATTAATTGTGTGTCGTCTGCATAGCAATGATAGGAGAGACCATGTGAGGTTATGACAGAGCCAAGTGACTTGGTGTATAGCGAGAATAAGAGAGGGCCTAGAACAGAGCCCTGGGGGACACCAGTGGTGAGAGCGCGTGGTGAGGAGACAGATTCTCGCCACGCCACCTGGTAGGAGCGACCTGTCAGGTAGGACGCAATCCAAGCGTGGGCCGCGCCGGAGATGCCCAACTCGGAGAGGGTGGAGAGGAGGATCTGATGGTTCACAGTATCGAAGGCAGCCGATAGGTCTAGAAGGATGAGAGCAGAGGAGAGAGAGTTAGCTTTAGCAGTGCGGAGCGCCTCCGTGATACAGAGAAGAGCAGTCTCAGTTGAATGACTAGTCTTGAAACCTGACTGATTTGGATCAAGAAGGTCATTCTGAGAGAGATAGCGGTAGAGCTGGCCAAGGACGGCACGCTCAAGAGTTTTGGAGAGAAAAGAGAGAAGGGATACTGGTCTGTAGTTGTTGACATCGGAGGGATCGAGTGTAGGTTTTTTCAGAAGGGGTGCAACTCTCGCTCTCTTGAAGACGGGAGGGACGTAGCCAGCGGTCAGGGATGAGTTGATGAGCGAGGTGAGGTAAGGGAGAAGGTCTCCGGAAATGGTCTGGAGAAGAGAGGAGGGGATAGGGTCAAGCGGGCAGGTTGTTGGGCGGCCGGCCGTCACAAGACGCGAGATTTCATCTGGAGAGAGAGGGGAGAAAGAGGTCAGAGCATAGGGTAGGGCAGTGTGAGCAGAACCAGCGGTGTCGTTTGACTTAGCAAACGAGGATCGGATGTCATCGACCTTCTTTTCAAAATGGTTGACGAAGTCATCTGCAGAGAGGGAGGAGGGAGGGGGGAGGATTCAGGAGGGAGGAGAAGGTGGCAAAGAGCTTCCTAGGGTTAGAGGCAGATGCTTGGAATTTAGAATGGTAGAAAGTGGCTTTAGCAGCAGAGACAGAGGAGGAAAATGTAGAGAGGAGGGAGTGAAAGGATGCCAGGTCCGCAGGGAGGCGAGTTTTCCTCCATTTCCGCTCGGCTGCCCGGAGCCCTGTTCTGTGAGCTCGCAATGAGTCGTCGAGCCACGGAGCGGGAGGGGAGGACCGAGCCGGCCTGGAGGATAGGGGACATAGGGAGTCAAAGGATGCAGTAAGGGAGGAGAGGAGGGTTGAGGAGGCAGAATCAGGAGATAGGTTGGAGAAAGTTTGAGCAGAGGGAAGAGAAGATAGGATGGAAGAGGAGAGAGTAGCGGGGGAGAGAGAGCGAAGGTTGGGACGGCGCGATACCATCCGAGTAGGGGCAGTGTGGGAAGTGTTGGATGAGAGCGAGAGGGAAAAGGATACAAGGTAGTGGTCGGAGACTTGGAGGGGAGTTGCAATGAGGTTAGTGGAAGAACAGCATCTAGTAAAGATGAGGTCAAGCGTATTGCCTGCCTTGTGAGTAGGGGGGAGGGTGAGAGGGTGAGGTCAAAAGAGGAGAGGAGTGGAAAGAAGGAGGCAGAGAGGAATGAGTCAAAGGTAGACGTGGGGAGGTTAAAGTCGCCCAGAACTGTGAGAGGTGAGCCAGTCCTCAGGAAAGGAGCTTATCAAGGCATCAAGCTCATTGATGAACTCTCCGAGGGAACCTGGAGGGCGATAAATGATAAGGATGTTAAGCTTGAAAGGGCTGGTAACTGTGACAGCATGGAATTCAAAGGAGGCAATAGACAGATGGGTAAGGGGAGAAAGAGAGAAAGACCACTTGGGAGAGATGAGGATCCCGGGTGCCACCACCCCGCTGACCAGAAGCTCTCGGGGTGTGCGAGAACACGTGGGCGGACGAGGAGAGAGCAGTAGGAGTAGCAGTGTTATCTGTGGTGATCCATGTTTCCGTCAGTGCCAAGAAGTCAAGGGACTGGAGGGAGGCATAGGCTGAGATGAACTCTGCCTTGTTGGCCGCAGATTGGCAGTTCCAGAGGCTACCAGAGACCTGGAACTCCACGTGGGTCGTACGCGCTGGGACCACCAGGTTAGGGTGGTCGCGGCCACGCGGTGTGGAGCGTTTGTATGGTCTGTGCAGAGAGGAGAGAACAGGGATAGACAGACACATAGTTGACAGGCTACAGAAAAGGCTACGCTAATGCAAGGAAATTGAATGACAAGCGGACTACACGTCTCGAATGTTCAGAAAGTTAAGCTTACGTAGCAAGAATCTTATTGACTAAAATGATTAAAATGATACAGTACTGCTAAAGTAGGCTAGCTGGCAGTAGCTGCGTTGTTGACACTACACTAATCAAGTCGTTCCGTTGAGTGTAATAATTCTACAGTGCTGCTATTCGGGGCCAGCTGGCTAGCTAGCAGTGTTGTTTACGTTACGTTGAGTTAAAAGAACGACAATAGCTGGCTAGCTAACCTAGGGAATCGGTCTAGACTACACAATTATCTTTGAAACAAAGACGGCTATGTAGCTAGCTACGATCAAACAAATCAAACCGTTGTACTGTAATGAAATGAAATGAAAATGTGAAACTACCTGACCGGGTTGTTGAATTCAAAACAGTAGACGTTGGCTAGCTGTTAGCAGTTAGCTGTTGGCTAGCTAGCAGAGTCTCCTACGTTAAGGACGACAAATAGCTGGCTAGCGAACCTCAGTGAATTAAGATAATCACTCCAAAGGCTACACACACTAAACTACACAATTATCTTGGAAACAAAGACAGCTATGTAGCTAGCTAACACTGAACTAATCAAGTCGTACAGTTGAGTGAATAGCACTACAGTGATGCTAATCTGTGTGCGTTAGCTAGCTCCTGGGCGAATAGCAGTGAAGGCTACGTTAGGGGCGACGAAATACG
>NW_026290468.1:0-19481 GCF_023373465.1 Oncorhynchus keta
GTATGTTTATACTGCATCCATATGTATAGTATAGTATGTATGTATATACTGCATCCATATGTATAGTATAGTATGTATGTATATACTGCATCCATATGTATAGTATAGTATGTATGTATATACTGCATCCATATGTATAGTATAGTATGTATTATATACTGCATCCATATGTATAGTATAGTGTGTATGTATATACTGCATTCATATGTATAGTATAGTATGTATATACTGCATCCATATGTATAGTATGTATTATATACTGCATCCATATGTATAGTATGTATGTATATACTGCATTCATATGTATAGTATAGTATGTATTATATACTGCATCCATATGTATAGTATAGTATGTATTATATACTGCATTATACTGCATCCATATGTATAGTATAGTGTGTATGTATATACTTCATCCATATGTATAGTATGTATTATATACTGCATTATACTGCATCCATATGTATAGTATAGTGTGTATGTATATACTTCATTCATATGTATAGTATAGTGTGTATGTATATACTTCATTCATATGTATAGTATAGTGTGTATGTATATACTGCATCCATATGTATAGTATGTATGTATGTATATACTTCATCCATATGTATAGTATAGTGTGTATGTATATACTGCATCCATATGTATAGTATAGTGTGTATGTATATACTGCATCCATATGTATAGTATGTATGTATATACTGCATCCATATGTATAGTATGTATGTATATACTTCATCCATATGTATAGTATAGTGTGTATGTATATACTGCATCCATATGTATAGTATAGTGTGTATGTATATACTTCATCCATATGTATAGTATAGTATGTATGTATATACTGCATCCATATGTATAGTATGTATGTATGTATATACTTCATCCATATGTATAGTATAGTGTGTATGTATATACTGCATCCATATGTATAGTATGTATGTATATACTTCATCCATATGTATAGTATAGTGTGTATGTATATACTGCATCCATATGTATAGTATAGTATGTATGTATATACTGCATTCATATGTATAGTATGTATATACTGCATCCATATGTATAGTATAGTATGTATTATATACTGCATCCATATGTATAGTATAGTGTGTATGTATATACTGCATTCATATGTATAGTATAGTGTGTATGTATATACTGCATTCATATGTATAGTATAGTATGTATTATATACTGCATCCATATGTATAGTATAGTATGTTTAGGCTGCAAGTACGTTTAAATTTTGTTGTTTTGTTGTCATTGAAACCTGAAAAAAGTTTTTTCGACTTTCAACCAAAACCGAACGTAGATTGGACGTCGGGCATAGACTTATTTTCAACGTCTTTTCAACAACATTTTGCTTGGTGGGAGGAGCCCAATGTCAAAACAGTTTTAACTTGTCCAAATCAATAACCAATATGCAGAAATGGTTTGAGATAAATTGAAAACCTAAACATAACATTTCCACAAACATCTGCCACAATAATCATATTACTTTTTAACATAAACAATAAACATCTGCCACAATAATCATATTACTTTTTAACATAAACAATAAACATCTGCCACAATAATCATATTACTATTTAACATAAACAATAAACATCTGCCACAATAATCATATTACTTTTTAACATAAACAATAAACATCTGCCACAATAATCATATTACTATTTAACATAAACAATAAACATCTGCCACAATAATCATATTACTATTTAACATAAACAATAAACATCTGCCACAATAATCATATTACTTTTTAACATAAACAATAAACATCTGCCACAATAATCATATTACTATTTAACATAAACAATAAACATCTGCCACAATAATCATATTACTATTTAACATAAACAATAAACATCTGCCACAATAATCATATTACTATTTAACATAAACAATAAACATCTGCCACAATAATCATATTACTTTTTAACATAAACAATAAACATCTGCCACAATAATCATATTACTATTTAACATAAACAATAAACAAACAAGCTCCTTATAAACTGCACAAGCACTAGAAACAATGTTGTTTTGACAAGTGGCAATAAATCACTGATATCGATTAGGGGGGAAATCAGGTTGTAGGTTGCTGTTGAAACTAAACAAAACACCTGGAAATGGAAGATATATTTCACCTCACTGGTTAGAGGGCAACCTGCAGAAGACAGTCAGCTACATGTTGGAGTGATGCGTTTAAATGTAGGGGTCGCTAAACAAAGGAACGCAACACATATTTGTCATCACTCATCGATATCACGTTGAAATCAATTGCGCGAGAGGGGAGATGAGGTTGCACGTCCGGTTAAACGTAACAGCTCAAACACCACACGGATTGTGGGAATAATGTGTACATCACTATTTAGAGGTACATTTGTAGAAAACAGCTCGCTACATTTAAAGTGTTGCAGTTTGATTCAAGTAGGTCGCCAACGCGGGAAGTGAAACGCAACACTTTATTTGTGCTTTATTTGTGTTAATGTTAATCACATAAATACTACTCTTCTCAATGAGGCTAATATCCATATCATGCTGAAATCAACAGAACAGGGGACAAACGTTTAGGGTTCTACATTATGACATCATAATACTCCTACTACAATGTTAAAGCATTCTACATTATGACATCATTAGAATACTCCTACTACAATGTTAAAACATTCTACATTGTGACATTATTTCATTGATATCATGAAACAACTCCTTTATGTATTTTCTGATGTTTAATCAGAGATCTTTTACCAGAGTAACTCTTCCCACATTGATCACAGCTATAAGGTTTCTCTCCTGTGTGTGTTCTCTGGTGGGCTATCAGGATGTTTGGCTGAGTAAACCTCTTCCCACATTGATTACAGCCACAAGGTTTCGCTCCTGTGTGTGTTCTCTGGTGTGATATCATGTTGCTTGAGTGAGTAAAACTCCTCCCACATTGATCACAGCTATAAGGCTTCTCTCCTTTGTGTGTTTTCTGGTGTGATTTTAAATATTGGGATGAAACAAAACACTTTCCACAGTCAGAGCAGTGGTAAGGTTTCTCTCCTGTGTGTGTTCTCTTGTGTATAGTCAGCTGACTAGATGAAGTAAAACTCTTGCCACATTGATCACAGCTATAAGGTTTCTCTCCAGTGTGCGTTCTCAAATGTACCATCAAGTTGCTTGAGTGACTAAATCTCTTCCCACATTGATCACAGCTATAAGGCTTCTCTCCCGTGTGTGTTTTCTGGTGTGATTTTAAATATTGTGATGAAACAAAACATTTTCCACAGTCAGAGCAGTGGTAAGGTTTCGCTATTGTGTGTGTTCTCTTGTGTGATTTTAAATATTGGGAAGAAACAAAACTTGTTCCACAGTCAGAACAGTGGTAAGGTTTCTCTCCTGTGTGTATTCTCTGGTGTATAGTCAGCTGGCTAGATGTAGTAAAACTCTTCCCACACCAATCACAGCTATAAGGTTTCTCTCCTGTATGGATTCTCTGATGTCTTTTAAGGTCTGTTGAAGAGGTGAATCTCTTCCCACAGTCAGAGCAGCGGTGAGGTTTCTTTCCTGTGGGTCTCTGCTGGTGTTTGAGGTGTTCTGATGTGGAGAGACTCTTCTCTGTCTCTTCAGCATCATGCTGTTGTTGAGGCTCCCCAGAGGATCCACTATAGTCTTGTCTCTCTCCTGTGTGAACAACAAGGTCAGACAGACGGTTAAAGGCCCACAACAGCAGAAATACACTGTTTATTTGAGGTAAAGGTGATGCACATGATTTTTACGTCTGTAATGAATGTTTGAAAACTTTTTAAACAACCAGACTATTTTCTTAACAGTCATGTGAGCAACAACAGTCTTATTTAGTCTTATTTTTATTTATTATCTTATTTATTATATTTTTTCACAGTCATAAAGTGGATGATTGTAGAAATAAGTTATTACAGTTGGTGAAAACCTAAGCAGACGACTCTTGGTCACCAATATGCAGTATAACTGTTGCCTAGTTGTAGTAGTATATCTGTTATCTAGTTGCAGTGTATCTGTTACCTAGTTGCAGTACATATGTTACCTAGTTTCAGCAGTATATCTGTTATCTAGTTGCAGTATATCTGTTATCTAGTTGCAGTATATCTGTTATCTAGTTTCAGTAGTATATCTGTTATCTAGTTGCAGTATATCTGTTATCTAGTTGCAGCAGTATATCTGTTATCTAGTTTCAGCAGTATATCTGTTATCTAGTTGCAGTATATCTGTTATCTAGTTGCAGCAGTATATCTGTTATCTAGTTTCAGCAGTATATCTTTTATCTAGTTTCAGCAGTATATCTTTTATCTAGTTGCAGTATATCTGTTATCTAGTTGCAGTATATCTGTTATCTAGTTTCAGTATATCTGTTATCTAGTTTCAGTAGTATATCTGTTATCTAGTTGCAGCAGTATATCTGTTATCTAGTTTCAGCAGTATATCTGTTATCTAGTTTCAGCAGTATATCTGTTATCTAGTTGCAGTATATCTGTTATCTAGTTGCAGCAGTATATCTGTTATCTAGTTTCAGCAGTATATATGTTATCTAGTTGCAGTATATCTGTTATCTAGTTGCAGTATATCTGTTATCTAGTTGCAGTATATCTGTTATCTAGTTGCAGTAGTATATCTGTTATCTAGTTGCAGTAGTATATCTGTTATCTAGTTGCAGTAGTATATCTGTTATCTAGTTGCAGTAGTATATCTGTTATCTAGTTGCAGTAGTATATCTGTTATCTAGTTGCAGTAGTATATCTGTTATCTAGTTGCAGTAGTATATCTGTTATCTAGTTTCAGCAGTATATCTGTTATCTAGTTTCAGCAGTATATCTGTTATCTAGTTTCAGCAGTATATCTGTTATCTAGTTGCAGTATATCTGTTATCTCGTTGCAGTGTATCTGTTATCTAGTTGCAGCAGTATATATGTTACCTAGTTGCAGCAGTATATCTGTTACCTAGTTGCAGTATATCTGTTACCTAGTTGCAGTATATATGTTATATGTTACCTAGTTGCAGTAGTATATCTGTTACCTAGTTGCAGTATATCTGTTACCTAGTTGCAGTATATATGTTATATGTTACCTAGTTGCAGTAGTATATCTGTTACCTAGTTGCAGTATATATGTTATCTAGTTTCAGCAGTATATCTGTTATCTAGTTTCAGCAGTATATCTGTTATCTAGTTTCAGCAGTATATCTGTTATCTAGTTGCAGTATATCTGTTATCTAGTTGCAGTAGTATATCTGTTATCTAGTTGCAGTAGTATATCTGTTATCTAGTTGCAGTATATCTGTTATCTAGTTGCAGTATATCTGTTATCTAGTTGTAGTACATCTGTGTGGGCAGAAATGGTGAGCGAAGGTATTTGTTTTTCACAATGTATTCCGAATATTACCACACATTATCAGAGCAAGATCAGGATGCTACTCAAGGAAACTCACATTAAGCTCTGGTGTCTATTCACTAATTCTCCACCATGGGGGGAAAACTGTGGAGTTCCCATAGGCCGACAGCAAAAAATAGCCTCCATTTTACAGGTTGCTTGAGAGTGCATTTCACAGGCTCATTTGAATGTCCTGCTTAATATCATGTTTGAGTAAAATGCTCTGTGGTTAGCTTTGCTACCAGCCTGTCAATGAGCGTTAGCATTCAAGCTGACAACTACTGTATCAAAAATAGGTATTTTGAGAAACATGTCGTAAATAAAAGTGTTAAATCAAAATATATTTTAGATTATTCAAAGTATGCTCTTCCAACGGTCTTGAAAGAGTTCCCACATATGCTGAGCACTTGTTGGCAGCTTTTCCTTCACTCAACTCATCCCAAACCATCTCAATTGCGTTGGGGTCAGGGATTATGGAGGCCAGGTCATCTAACGCAGCACTCCATCACTCTCCTTCCTGGTCAAATAGCCCTTACACAGCCTGGAGGTGTGTTTTGGGTCGTTGTCCTGTTGAAAAATGTTTGTCCTGTTTGACATGTTTCTACTGAACGGTAATGTAACTTTTTGACTTTTCGTCTGGACTTAGTGCCCGCGCCTAGTGCATTTAGAATAGTGAACTAAACGTGAGAACAAAAAGGAGGTATTTGGACATAAATATGGACTTTATCGAACAAAACTAACATTTATTGTGATTGCTGGGAGTGCATTCCGATGAAGATCATCAAAGGTAAGTCAATATTTATAATGCTATTTCTACATTTTGTTGACTCCACAACATGGCGGGTATCTGTATGGCTTGTTTTGGTGGCTGAGCGCTGTAGTCAGATAATCGCATGGTGTGCATTTGCCGTAAAGCTTTTTAAAATTCTGACACAGCGGTGGCATTAAGGAGAAGTTTATCTTTAATTCTATGTATTACACTTGTATCTTTCATCAGCGTTTATGATGAGTATTTCTGTAAATTGATGTGGCTCTCTGCAAAATCACCGGACGTTTTGGAGGCAAAACATTACAGAACATAACGTGCCAATGTAAATGGAGATTTTTGGATATAAATATTAACTTTATCGAACAAAACATACATGTATTGTGTAACATGAAGTCCTATGAGTGCCATCTGACGAAGATCATCAAAGGTTAGTGATTCATTTTCTCTCTATTTCCTCTCTTTGTCTGGAAAATGGCTGTATGTTTTTTTGTGACTAGGCGCTGTCCTCAGATAATCACAATGTATGCTTTCGCCGTAAAGCCTTTTTGAAATCGGACACTGTGGTTGGATTAACAAGAAGTTTATCTTTAAAATGGTGTATATTACTTGTATGTTTGAGGAATTTGGCGCCCTGCAATTTCACTGGCTGTTGTCGAGGTGGAACGCGAGCGTCCCACATATCCCAGAGAAGGTCATTGAAATGCATTCCAGGTGACTACCTCATGAAGCTGGTTGAGAGAATGCCAAGAGTGTGCAAAGCTGTCATCAAGGCAATTGGTGGCTATTTGAAGAATCTGAAATATAAAATACATTTTGGTTTGTTTAACACTTTTTGGTTACTACTTGATTCCATATGTGTTATTTTATAGTTTTGATGTCTTCACTATTATTCTGGCCAACGAGAAAATAGTAAAAATAAAGAAAAAGCCTTGAATGAGTAGGTGCGGCCCAAACTTTTGACTGGTACTGATTTATAAAGCCTTATACAGGCATATTCAACAGTTAGGCATATTATAGTCCTAATTAAGTTGCGGTTTGTTACTCTCAATTGTCTTAGACAATTAAG
This sequence comes from Oncorhynchus keta, assembly GCF_023373465.1. NCBI lineage: Eukaryota > Metazoa > Chordata > Actinopteri > Salmoniformes > Salmonidae > Oncorhynchus > Oncorhynchus keta. The sequence goes on from NW_026290468.1 coordinate 7,239, forward strand.
CTAAAACCAATGTATCCCTAAGGTGTCTGATGGGGGTTGAGGTCAGGACTCTGGTCAGGACTCTGAGGTTTCCACTTCACAATAACAGCACTTACAGTTGACCGCGAGGCAGCTCAACAGGGCAGAAATTTGACAAACTGAATTGTTGGAAAGATTGCACTCTTGCGATGGTGCTACATTTAAAGTAAGAGCCTTCAGTAAGGCCACTCTACTACCAGTGTTTGTTGCATCTCATGATGGTGCTACATTTAAAGTAAGAGCTTTTCAGTAAGGCCACTCTACTACCAGTGTTTGTTGCATCCCATGATGGTGCTACATTTAAAGTAAGAGCTCTTCAGTAAGGCCACTCTACTACCAGTGTTTGTTGCATCCCATGATGGTGCTACATTTAAAGTAAGAGCTCTTCAGTAAGGCCACTCTACTACCAGTGTTTGTTGCATCCCATGATGGTGCTACATTTAAAGTAAGAGCTCTTCAGTAAGGCCACTCTACTACCAGTGTTTGTTGCATCCCATGATGGTGCTACATTTAAAGTAAGAGCTCTTCAGTAAGGCCACTCTACTACCAGTGTTTGTTGCATCCCATGATGGTGCTACATTTAAAGTAAGAGCTCTTCAGTAAGGCCACTCTACTACCAGTGTTTGTTGCATCCCATGAACCCACTAATTTGAAGGTGTGTCCACAAAATGTTGAATATGTAGAGTATTTGCGACTCCTCTACAAAAAATAAATCACGGTGAACAAAACAGCCCATCGACAGAAATATATGCCATTTAGCAGACGCTTTTATCCAAAGCGACTTACAGTCATGTGTGCATACATTCTACGTATGGGTGGTCCCGGGAATCGAACCCACTACCCTGGCGTTACAAGCGCCATGCTCTACCAACTGAGCTACAGAAGGACCACAGGACAGAACAATCGACCAGTAGACTACGGTCAGCTCTAAAACAATTGGCTGAATATTATACAATGACTTATCAACAGCTCTAACAATTTGATCCCTATGGGAAATCTACACTGGTAGCTATAGAAAGACCCATATAATATATCACCATTGATTCCTGAAGAATAGAGCTTATAAACGACTCATGTTTCAACTGTCTCACCCCATCAGAAACCAATATATACGCCTGTATGACACCACTGTTTGTAAACAAACACTGTATAGCTTCAATAGTAGGTTAAAACTCTCATTATGACATCATTAATGAACTCTAGAATATACTATATATCCTAGAAACCTGGTTAAACGATCATTATGACCTCATGAATGAACTCTAGAATATACTATATATCCTAGAAACCTGGTTAAACGATCATTATGACCTCACGGATGAATTCTAGAATATACTATATGTAACAGTATAACTTTAGACCGTCCCTCGCCCATACCCGGGCGCGAACCAGGAACCCTCTGCACACATCAACAACAGTCACCCACAAAGCATCGTTACCAATCGCTCCACAAAAGCCGCGTCCCTTGCAGAGCAAGGGGAACCACTACTTCAAGGTCTCAGAGCAAGTGACGTCACCGATTGAAACGCTATTTATAGCACGCACCACAGCTAACTAGCTAGCCGTTTCACATGAATTAATTCTAGAATATACTATATATCCTAAAACCCTGGTTAAACCATCATTATGACATCATGGATGAATTCTAGAATATATATATATATACACACACACTTGCCTACCTGGTTAAATAAAGGTGAAATAAAATCTAAATAAATAAATATCCTAGAAACCTGGTTAAATTATCATTATGACCTCATGGATGGCCAGTCCTTGTATTCATAGTGTAGTGAATTCAGGGAGAGGCCCTGAGTTGAACTCAAACCTGGGTCCAGTAACTGGCATTTTGTTGCTGTTTATATCCTAGGTTGTCCCAAAGCTACACAATCAATCAACCAATATGCAGTTTAAACAATAACAAACCTGTAATTCCACCACTGTTTAGGTAATAAGATGTTGGATGGGGCTGGAGAAATGTAACTACTCTCAAATTCATAGACAGACCTATGGATGCAAGGACTGACCATCCATGATATCAACATTATAGTTTTAACCATGTTGAGGCTATACAGTGTTGGTTTACATTGTTTCTAAACACCGGAGTAAAAAAAGCTTATTTGGGGTTCTGATGAGGTACAACAGTTGAACTAAGCTCATGAGGCATGTGTTATATTCTTCAAGAATCAATGGCTAGAAATAAATAATTTAAAAGCCAAAATATGGATGTAGCAACTGCAGACTTCCCCTTTAACACCACACACCAGTTCAACAACTGCAGAGTTTGTGCTTCTGTATTTAAGACAGTACTTACTAGTGTTAATCAGGGAACGGTTTCTCAAAACCATCTTACGGTTAAGTTCACCGTTAGAACCATTGGATAACATAAGATGCGTTTGGGAAACCGGGCCCAGATATCCAGTTTCCTCCTCTTCTTCTTCCTCCTCCATTTTAGATGTGACAGTCATCTCCTCCTCTTCCTCTTTCACTCCAAAAACTGCATCCCCCTCTTCCTCCTCTTCTTTTACGGTAACATCCTCCTCTTTCACTTTGAACACATCTTCCTCTTCTTTAACTGAGACGTCTTTCTCTTCTTCTTTCACCGTAACAGCCTCACCCTCTACTTGTTTTTGTATTGTAACTTCCTCCTCCTCTTTCACCAGAGCTTCTTTCTCCGTCCAGCAGACCTCCTCTTCTTTATCTGGAGGAGAGCAGCTCAGTGAACTCATGGTCGGGGATGTTAGATAGCTAGGCTAATGCTAACTTAACCAGCCCGCTAGATGACTAATAACAACACCGTAAATATGAAATCGGATAACTAACTAGACGAGATCCGCGTGTTTAAAACACAGTGGCTAATATACACTAAAGCGTCTAAAGAGCTTTATTGCTGCGTCTCTGTTGTCTATCAAGCTACGGAGGTGTCTGACTAACTGTTGCTGCTGATGAAAGAAGCGTTCCGTCCACTACATTATACGTCACACCAACAGCATCGCCTTAAAGTCTCAGACCGCCATCTGCTGACTGGAGTGGGTAACGCAGTTGAGTAAAATGTATATTTTATTTTCAGACAAAATGTTAAAGTGTAGGACGCCTGAGTTTTTACTCACCAATGTAACAACACTGTGTGGTTAAAGACTTAGTAAATTAGTTGTGGTCACGATTTGGTTACCTATAAGAGAAAAACAGTTATGTTTTTGCGTTATTACCTATTTATTAACTTATTTCCAGGGCATCTTCTAAACTTCCCACAATGCACTATTTCTCAACGTCATATGGATCTATTCTGTGCTACTGTGTTCATGTCCTAGCAGCCTTTTAAATATGAGGTTGGAAAATATTTAAGAATATATGGGAATATTCTTGCCAAGACGAGGAGAGTTGAAGAAGAAAGTATAATTACAAAGATCACCTGTCTCGTTCAAAAGTCTGTTGAAAGTCTCTCAGAGGAGGACAAATCTGTCCTGTTTGAGCTACAACACAAGTTGGATGATATGTATAAACTGAAAGCAGAGGGAGCCTTTGTCAGATCTGGGAAGAAGTGGCTGGAGGAGGATGCACAAAATTCAACTAGTTTTTTTCAGGTTAGAAAAAGACCACTCTTAAAAAATAATATCAAATCAAATCAAATTTATTTATATAGCCCTTCTTACATCAGCTGATGTCACAAAGTGCTGTACAGAAACCCAGCCTAAAACCCCAAACAGCAAGCAATGCAGGTGTAGAAGCACGGTGGCTAGGAAAAAACTCCCTCGAAAGGCCAAAACCTAGGAAGAAACCTAGAGAGGAACCAGGCTATGTGGGGTGGCCAGTCCTCTTCTGGCTGTGCCGGGTGGAGATTATAACAGAACATGGCCAAGATGTTCAAATGTTCATAAAGGACCAGCATGGTCGAATAATAATAAGGCAGAACAGTTGAAACTGGAGCAGCAGCAGTCAGGTGGACAGCAAGGAGTCATCATGTCAGGTAGTCCTGGGGCACGGTCCTAGGGCTCAGGTCCTCCGAGAGAGAGAAAGAAAGAGAGAATTAGAGAGAGCATATGTGGGGTGGCCAGTCCTCTTCTGTCTGTGCCGGGTGGAGATTATAACAGAACATGGCCAAGATGTTCAAATTTTCATAAATGACCAGCATGGTCGAATAATAGTAAGGCAGAACAGTTGAAACTGGAGCAGCAGCATGGCCAGGTGGACTGGGGACAACAAGGAGTCATCATGTCAGGTAGTCCTGGGACATGGTCCTAGGGCTCAGGTCAGTTGAAACTGGAGCAGCAGCATGGCCAGGTGGACTGGGGACAGCAAGGAGTCATCATGTCAGGTAGTCCTGGGGCATGGTCCTAGGGCTCAGGTCCTCCGAGAGAGAGAGAAAGAAAGAGATAAGGAGAGAATTAGAGAACGCACACTTAGATTCACACAGGACACCGAATAGGACAGGAGAAGTACTCCAGATATAACAAACTGACCCTAGCCCCCCAACACAAACTACTGCAGCATAAATACTGGAGGCTGAGACAGGAGGGGTCAGGAGACACTGTGGCCCCATCCGAGGACACCCCGGACAGGGCCAAACAGGAAGGATATAACCCCACCCATTAATACAATTCAACAATTAAATATTAATGGTCTCATCACAGACGATCCCAAATTAGTCTCTAACTTTAGTTCCAACTTCTACAGGAATTTATATAGTTCTAAGTACTGTGAGATTTCCACAACTATTTATTTTTTTGACTCTCTGGGGGATGTGAAATCAATTGGTGAGGCTGACAAGGAAACAGTGTGACTCTATTATAGTTGAAGAGATCATTTATGCTATTGAACACCTTAGGGGGACTGATGGTACATCTGCTGAGTTTTACAAAACCTTTTCTCAATAGTTTGCCCCTTTTATGTTGGTCTTTTCTGAAAGCATTGCAAATAATGCTCTCCCTCCCAGTCTGACTCCAGGTCTGATTACATTAATACGTAATCCCAAGAAAGACTTGCTTCTCCTCGATAATTGGCGTCCAATCTGTCTGCTCAATAACGACTACAAAATATTAGCCTCTATATTTTCAAAAAAGATTGAAGGCAGTATTGGACTCAATTATAGAAGAGACCCTATATATCTAATCATATCCGACTGGTGTTAGACCTTATTGACTATTCTGATCTAATCTTCAAAGATAGTTTTATTGTCTTCATAGACTTCCATAAAGCCTTCGATACAGTGGAAAATGAGTTTCTATTTCTCTCCCTTGAGAAATGTGGCTTTGGGGAACTATTTTGTAGTACTATTAAAACTCTTTATATGAATGGATCTTGAGAAATGTGGCTTTGGGGAACTATTTTGTAGTACTATTAAAACTCTTTATATGAATGGATCTTGAGAAATGTGACTTTGGGGAACTATTTTGTAGTACTATTAAAACTCTATATGAATGGATCTTGAGAAATGTGGCTTTGGGGAACTATTTTGTAGTACTATTAAAACTCTTTATATGAATGGATCTTGAGAAATGTGGCTTTGGGGAACTATTTTGTAGTACTATTAAAATTTTATATGAATGGATCTTGAGAAATGTGGCTTTGGGGAACTATTTTGTAGTACTATTAAAACTCTTTATATGAATGGATCTTGAGAAATGTGACTTTGGGGAGCTATTTTGTAGTACTATTAAAACTCTTTATATGAATGGATCTTGAGAAATGTGACTTTGGGGAACTATTTTGTAGTACTATTAAAGCTCTTTATATGAATGGATCTTGAGAAATGTGACTTTGGGGAACTATTTTGTAGTGCTATTAATGATTTTATATGAATGGATGGAGAAATGTGACGTTGGGGACTATTTTGTAGTACTATTAAAACTCTTTATATGAATGGATCTTGAGAAATGTGACTTTGGGGAACTATTTTGTAGTACTAATAAAACTCTTTATATGAATGGATCTTGAGGGAAATGTGACTTTAGGGAACTATTTTGTAGTACTATTAAAACTCTTTATACAGTATGGATCAGGAATGTGACTTTGGGGAGCTATTTTGTAGTACTAATAAAACTCTTTATATGAATGGATCTTGAAATGACTTTGGGAACTATTTTGTAGTACTATTAAAACTCTTTATATGAATGGATCTTGAGAAATGTGGCTTTGGGGAACTATTTTTGTAGTACTATTAAAACTCTTTATATGAATGGATCTTGAGAAATGTGACCTTGGGGAGCTATTTTGTAGTACTTATTGTAGAAAACTCTTTATATGAATGGATCTTTGAAATGTGACTTTGGGGGAACTATTTTGTAGTACTATTTTAACTCCATAAGAACTGAATCTTGAGAAATGTGACTTTGGGAGCTATTTTGTAGTACTATTAAAAACTCTTTATATGAATGGATCTGAGAAATGTGACTTTTGGGGAACTATTTTGTAGTACTATTAAAACTCTTTATATAAGAATGGATCTTGAGAAATGTGGCTTTGGGGAACTATTTTTGTAGTACTATTAAAACTCTTTATATGAATGGATCTTGAGAAATGTGACTTTGGGAGCTATTTTGTAGTACTATTAAAACTCTTTATATGAATGGATCTTTTGGTAGTTAAAACTCTTTATATGAATGGGAACAGTTCCAAAAGACTAGATGCTTTTGGAAAAAATATTTATCACATAGACTGCTCTAGGAATCTGGTCAGCATCTTTCAAAGAGGGTAGTGTCATCCAAGTAAGTTGACTGATGATAATATCTCTGTCAGCAATAGAGATCCCTTTAATTATCTCTGTCAGCCAATAGAGATCCCTCTTTAATCCCTTTTAATTATCTCTGTATCAGCAATAGAGATCCCTTTTAATTATCTCTGTCAGCAATAGAGATCCCTTTAATTATCTCTGTCAGCAATAGAGATCTCTTTAATTATCTGTCAGCAATAGAAGAGTATCTCCAATTTAATTATCTCTGTCAAAGCAATAGAGATCCCTTTAATTATCTCTGTCAGCAATAAGTCCCTTTAATTATCTGTCAGCAATTGTATCGCTGGATTTAACAAACTTGTAAGAAGTTGTGTTGCATTAAGACCATTATTATTAAGACCACTACATTATTCTAATAAAATAGCTGTTAAAACAATCAATATGTGTGTTTCTTTTAAGGTCTTTGTAATCTGTAATTTGGTGTACCCCCTAGCATATGTTATCATTGTCTGTTTGTATACTTCTTATATATACTTGGGTTTTCTGCAAAAATAAAGAAAAAAATCATATACTAGCTCGGGTAGCTAGCTCAATCTGGCACGCGCCACACCCTCATGCTCTTCACGGAATGACTGGAGATGTTTTTATAACTAACCCAGATAGACCAGTCCGATCGTTTCCAATGGGAGCAAATGGATCATAGTGGACAGAACAAGACAAGAGGTGGGCGGAGCCAAGCACGAGCTAGAGATCCTATTCACTACTCTGTGAAGCAGTAACTCATTTCGCCATTGTGCACCTTCTAAACAACGCCATTTTGTTGAGACCTTGGCAAAGGGTAAAGTCTACAAAACATAGTCCACTCTGTTTATTACAGATTATAGATATGAAACAGAAAAACTGTATTGAGGTAAAAATGTTTTATCGATAAAGATTAGCAGAATGTCGGCCAGAATCCATCTCGCTCCATCTTCTACCACTGGGCTTCCTCTCATCACCCATATAATGATAGTGAGTGGAAGCATAACAGTCTTCCTCACATTTATACGTCAGGTGAAATATCCTTTATTGTTCTAATGAATTTGTATTATTAGGTGTTGGACCCGAGGCTGAAAGGAGTGAAGTTAATCGGTCCCAGTCGAGGGAGGACCTGATTTTTGTACATGACAGTAAAACATTGTGATGATGACTATAACATTTGTTGGTGTAACGGATGTGAAACGGCTAGCTAGTTAGCGGTGGTGCGCGCTAAATAGCGTTTCAATCGGTGACGTCACTTGCTCTGAGACCTTGAAGCTCTGCAAGGGCCGCGGCTTTTGTGGAGCGATGGGTAACGATGCTTCGGGGGTGGCTGTTGTCGTTGTGTGCAGAAGGTCCCTGGTTCGCGCCCGGGTATGGCCGAGGGGATGGTTTAAAGTTATACTGTTACATTGGCATCTTCAATTCTTGCACATTTTCTCATAAAAAGTATATATTTAACACTCTATGTCTGTTCAGGCAAATTTGCCGAACTCCTAAACTTGGAACCAATCAGAGGTCCCGTACAGACCCCTGGTGATGTAGGCAGCCAATGACCTGCTTTTATTTACGATGTAACTACAGCCTCTTGTGAAAACGTGAGCTGCTGTCTGATGAAGAGAAACAGACATATCTAGCTCCCAAAGGCTGAAATTAGATAATAATATGTTTTAGAGACTGGGAGGCTAGTCAGGAGGGGGAAAGACGGAGCAAAGTATAGAGAGATCCTTGATGAAATCCTGCTCCAGGGGACCTCAGACTGGGGTGAAGGTTCACCGTCCAACAGGACAACGACCCCAAGCACATAGCCGAGACAATGCAGGAGAGGCTGAGGGATGAGTATCTGAATGTCCTTGAGTGCCCCAGCCAGAGCCCGGACTTGAACTCCGATCAAACGTCTCTAGAGAGACCTGGAAATAGCTGTGCAGCGACGCTCCCCATCCAACCTGACAGAGCTTGAGAGGATCTGCAGAGAAGAATGGGAGAAACTCCCAAATACAGGTGTGCTAAGCTTCTAGCTTCATACCCAAGAAGACTCAAGGCTGTAATCGCTACCCAAAGGTGCTTCAACAGGTTAGTTGAGGTAATTGAGTTAATATGTAGATGTAGGTAGGGGTAAAGTGACTATGCATAGATAGTAAACACCAAATAGCAGCAGAGTAAAAAAAAATGCAAATAGTCTGGGTGGCCATTTTATTAATCGTTAAGGAGCCTATTGGACCTAGACATGCCTGTAATCCATGGCTTCTGGTTGGGATATGTACGTACTGATGTTAGCTAGTTAAGATGAGCTACAAGCCTAGTGGTAGGCTATTTTAGCTGTTCGGCTGATTAGTACATAAATATGAAATACATATTTTTTATAAACACAGTGTCTCATATACACCGAAAGCATCTCAAGGAGCTGTAACGTTTCGGCTATGTTGTCTGGCAAGCTACCGAAGTGGCTGACGAGCTGTTGTTGTTGACGAAGCTTCCCGTCCACTAGATTATACGTCACACCAGCAGCATCACCTGAAAGATGCACATCGCCATCTGCTGACTGGGCAACGCAGTTTAGGAAAAATGTTTATTTTACTTTCAGACAAAACCTTTTTCTTCTTCATGTATTTATTTAAATAATCCTAATATATTGAGACGTGCAAAAAATTAACACATGTTGGTTCAGACTTGTAGTGACGAGGGGTGCAGCGGTCTAAGCCACTACAGTCCCTGGTTCGATTCCAGGCTGTATCACAGCGGTCTAAGGCACTACAGTCCCTGGTTTGATTCCAGGCTGTATCACAGCGGTCTAAGGCACTACAGTCCCTGGTTCGATTCCAGGCTGTATCACAGCGGTCTAAGGCACTACAGTCCCTGGTTCGATTCCAGGCTGTATCACAGCGGTCTAAGGCACTACAGTCCCTGGTTCGATTCCAGGCTGTATCACAGCGGTCTAAGGCACTACAGTCCCTGGTTCCATTCCAGGCTGTATCACAGCGGTCTAAGCCACTACAGTCCCTGGTTCGATTCCAGGCTATATCACAGCGGTCTAAGGCACTACAGTCCCTGGTTCGATTCCAGGCTGTATCACAGCGGTCTAAGGCACTACAGTCCCTGGTTCGATTCCAGGCTGTATCACAGCGGTCTAAGGCACTACAGTCCCTGGTTCGATTCCAGGCTGTATCACAGCGGTCTAAGGCACTACAGTCCCTGGTTCGATTCCAGGCTGTATCACAGCGGTCTAAGGCATCTCAGTGCTAGAGGCGTCACTACAGTCCCTGGTTCGATTCCAGGCTGTATCACAGCGGTCTAAGGCACTACAGTCCCTGGTTCGATTCCAGGCTGTATCACAGCGGTCTAAGGTATCTCAGTGCAAGAGGCGTCACTACAGACCCTGGTTCGATTCCAGGCTGTATCACAGCGGTCTAAGGCACTATAGTCCCTGGTTCGATTCCAGGCTGTATCACAGCGGTCTAAGGCATCTCAGTGCTAGAGGCGTCACTACAGTCCCTGGTTCAATTCCAGGCTGTATCACAGCGGTCTAAGGCATCTCAGTGCTAGAGGCGTCATTACAGTCCCTGGTTCAATTCCAGGCGGTATCACAGCGGTCTAAGACACTGCATCTCTGTGCTAAAGGTGTCACTACAGACACCCTGGTTCGAATCCAGGCTGTATTACAACCGGCCGTGATTGGGAGTCCCGTAAGGCGGCGCACAATTGGCCCAGCGCCGTCCAGGGTTTGGTTGGTGTAGGCAGTCATTGTAAATAAGAATTTGTCCTGAATTAACGGACTTGCCTAGTTCAATAAAGGTTAATCAATCAATAAATAAATAATCAACTGTACAGCCACATTTAAGGCAATATATTATTATCCAGTCAATACTGCTTCTATATAATGTAAGAATACATTGATGTAACTGTATTCAGTCCACTAGTGACGTTCCGAATTCGAATTCTATTCAGACAAAAATACGTGACATGAACTACATCCTTTTTAAATCAGCACTCTGATTGGTGGATAAATACCGATGGGAAGAATGAGGTAGTGAATGTTTTTTTTATATATATATATATATGTCAAGAATTTATCGACGTTATCAGAACATCACATTTTCGTTTAGTAGCTACCGCTACTGCTAACTAGACTACCAGCTACTGATAACGTTGACTAGACTACCAGCTACTGCTAACGTTGACTAGACTACCAGCTACTGCTAACGTTGACTAGACTACCAGCTACTGCTAACATTGACTAGACTACCAGCTACTGCTAACTAGACTACCAGCTACCGCTAACGTTGACTAGAGTACCAGCTACTGCTAAGCACAAGCATTTCACTACACTCGCATTATCATCTGCTAACCATGTGTATGTGGCAAATAACATTTGATTTGACTTTGATGCAACCGGTCAGGATGCTCTCGATGGTGCAGCTGTAGAACTTTTGAGGATCTGGGGACCCGTGCCAAATCTTTTCAGTCTCCTGAGGGGAAAAAGGTTTTGTCATGCCCTCAGCTGGTGCTGCTCTCGATACAGTTACAGATACTTTATATACATTTGAGCTGAGTAATGCGTAGATACGTAAACATTCTTAAAGTGACTAGTGTTCCATTTATTATAGTGGCCAATGATATCAAGTCTGTAGGTAGAAGCTGTTTTTTTCAATCTCTCTGTCCCAGCTTTGATGCACCTGTACTGACCTCGTGTTCTGGATGGAAGCGGGTGAACAGGCAGTGGCTCGGGTGGTTTTAATGTCCTTGATGATCTCTTTTCCCTTCCTGTGACATCGGGTGGTGTAGGTGTCCTGGAGGGCAGGTAGTTTGCCCCCTGTGACATCGGGTGGTATAGGTGTCCTGGAGGGCAGGTAGTTTGCCCCCTGTGACATCGGGTGGTATAGGTGTCCTGGAGGGCAGGTAGTTTGCCCCGGTGACATCGGGTGCTGTAGGTGTCCTGGAGGGCAGGTAGTTTGCCCCCGGTGATGCGTTGTCCTACTCTCTGGAGAGCATTGTGGTTGTGGGCTGTGCAGTTGCCGTACCAGGCGGTGATACAGCCCGACAGGATGCTCTCAAATGTGCACCTGTAAAAAGCTAGTGAGGGTTTTCGGTGACAAGCCACATTTTTTTCAGCCTCCCGAGTTTGAAGAGCCCCTGTTGCACCCTCTTCGCCACACGGTCTGTGTCTGTGGACCATTTCAGTTAGTGGGTGATATGAACACGGAGGAACTTTAAAACCTTTCACCTTCTCCACTGTTGTCCCGTCGATGTGGGTTGTAATGGACACATTTGTTTTGCTTCTCTTTCAAAAACAAGGACATTTCTAACTGACCCCAAACTTTTGAATGGTAGTGTATTGTTCATGTCAAATACTTATAAATACTTGAGCTGGATATATTCTTCTCAACTTTTGGATAATGGAACCAATGGAACCCTTTTGAAAATGGAACCAATGGAACACTTTGTTGGAATAATGGGAACCAATGGAACACCTTTTGGAAAATAAAATGGAACCAATGGAACACTTTTGGATAATGGGAACCAATGGAACCCTTTTGAAAATG